>NC_053452.1:11084718-11181414 GCF_015227805.2 Hirundo rustica | reverse complement strand
GTTCTTCTCTCAAACTCATTTTAAATGAAAAAAAAAACCAAAAAAACCCAAAAAAACATGTACAAGAGTCTGTTTTGATTACAGATTAATAATACAAAAGTCTATGCTGTAGGTTAGTTAGTTAGAACAGTTGATGAGCAAATCAATGCAGTGTGAGCCCCAGATGACCCAATGTAAAGTGATCCATACTGGTGGTTTCCGGATGCCGTCGGGCACAGCGGCTGCATTAAAGTGAGTGACCTCAGTGCTCCAAAACCAACGTGTTCCTTTGAACTACGGGACAAACCTAACACTTTGAACGCATCTGTAGTCATCCAGCAGCTTTGTGTTTCCCACCACAGCACCTGCACATGACCCCACAGTGGTAACAAGCCCGAAGCGGCAAGTAACAGCACATACATGGAGCAATGAAAGACAAGGCGATAAGGGCCATCCACCGGAGGCAAAACATTTCATCACTGGTGTCGCACGAGCAAGGATCTGTATAGTCTCCTTCTGGGTCGGACATACAGTGATAGAGCATAGTGTCTGCGCACCACATACAGCTCACTCGATGGATCCAAGTCTTGACGCGGTCTGGAGCATCCTGGCATTGACCCCGCTTGTTCTCCTCGTGGTTGAACATGTCCCTGCAGTACACGCACTGCGACCTCTCATCGTCTTCCTTCCTCCTGGCCTTGAATTTGACAGGTTGAGTCTTTATCACAGCAACCTTGGTATCTTCACCCAGGTCAAAGTCCGAGTTGTCTACGTAAGGATAAGTGTATTCGTGTTTCGAGGCCTCACTTTTGGCAAAACGTACATAGGAGTCCATGTCACCGGGATTGAAGCTCTTTCCTCGTGCTGGGGCATGGCGATAATCCTTGTATCCAGTCATCCAAATCTTTTCCCGAGGATTGATGCGCACTATCTCCTCATCGTCGTCCAGAAAGTTGACGTGCCGGTAGGATCGTGGTCCTACTGACTGTGGAAGCAGGAAGGAGATGAAGAGAGAGAAAAGATAAATAAGCCCATTTTGCTACTGGTAATGCCCGTCCCCTTGCTTCCCAAAGAGACAATATTTAACAACTGTGTCTTTCCTTCTCTATATTCACCATGATCCATCACAGCCTTTGGCTCAGGAGGGAGTACAACTGTCACACCCCTACACTGGCCTGTGTGCACGTGGTACAACATAACATGCTAAATCACACTGTTACCCCCCTCCCCCTCTTTTTTTAATAACAGGAAGCCATTTAAAGCTAACTGAGAAGGAAACAGGGAGAGCAGAAGGGGAGAACTGTCTCTCGGGCACGTGGAGGAAAACCAAATGGCAGCAAACTCTGGCAGAGGTAGCAACACTGGGAAGAAACCTTACTTGTTCTAGGTGGTAGTGGTCAGAGCTGTAATGGTCGTGAAGGTGTCCACGAGTGCAAATTCTTCGATGTTCACAGGATGCAGGAGAAGCCAGAGTTCGCACAGGCTGTTCCCTTTTCTGAGAGGAGTTGGAGGAGCTATCTGTAGTATTCTGTTTTAAATGGAAAAGGGGGAAAAAAAGTCACACATTCAGCTGTTACCACACAGGGCATTAGGAGATGTTTTGCCACTCACTGACTTTGTGCACACCTGCAATACTGGCAACACCTGACCGCTGGAGGCTTCATGAAGTTGCACATAAAATACTTGAAAGAGGCAGATCTGTTGCCAGGCCATAAAAGCTGTCACCACACACATGGAAAAATAATATGCCATAGCCTGCCTGTGACATATTCACCAACACCGCTTGTATTCGCTTGGCATGTTATTTGTTATCCTGGGCACGGCGGGACGATGAGTGTTCACCAGGAGCTACCTCTGCAGAGCAAAGCCAATCCCTGCAAGTGATGCAATCCTGTAGGTCCTGAGGGCTCAGACAGAGCATCTGTGTGCCCAGGCTGTACCCCACCAGTTACCCAGGCTACAAAAGTACTGGCAATTTTGTTAACCTTTACACAAACACTCACTGAATTCCAGTTCATCACCAGCTACTTGAGTAATCAGCTTTCCTTTAAGAACGTCAGGATTTTCTTTTCTTGTTTTGTCACTTTTTTGCCACTCACAATTAACGTGCAACAAAATGTTATTGGTGTTTTTACACATTCCTGGTTCCCTGTGAGCACTTTCTTTAGGTTTATTAGTTACATCATTATGCAACAATGATCATGAAAGGGTGAAATACCACACAGTAACGTGCTCCTTAACAATCATGCGTCTCTTCCTGCAGAAACACACAGTGAGGTAATAATGTCAGCCATCACCTCTCCACAGCCCGTCCTTGGTTAAAACAGTTGCCATACGATATCCAGGATTTTGCCCATTCATTCTATTTATAGGTTTTGGGCTTTTTCATATTACCATGGATATCAATAGACAGTTGGTAAATGTACCAGCAAACCAAGGCGGAGGGCCTCCAAACCCAAACAACAGAACAGCTGTAGCACTGCACGTGCCTGAAACATTGGTGCCTGAAATAAAAGAAATCTCCACCCCAACCCCTCTCAACTAACAAGATGTGCTGCAGCCACAAGTCCAGGGAAAAGGTTCCTGATTGCCACTGCAGCCAGCTGAGACACAACCTCAAGAGCAGAGAAGAATCCTATCAGTAGTAGCAGAAGACTGGTTTTACCTGAAAAACCTTCTCTCCTTGTCAAGAATGCATTCTCTAAATACTATTTTCCAATGAATCGTACCAGACACATTTCTTGCTCCAAGAATACAAGAGCCCTCATTGTGAGTATTTGTTTATTCTGAAAACAACGCTCTGAAAGACTCTGTCCAAAGGTGAGAGAACACCTTGAAGCATTACAACACAAAAATGTTGGTTCTCTTTAACTCTCACGGCACTTTAAAAGCACCAAACTCCCAACTTGTTTTGTTGAAAGCAAATACACAGCTGTTTGCAGTGTGATGTAAAGCCAGGCTGGGTTATCTGAGAGGTACAACAAGCAGAATGAGATTTGAATGGCTGACTCCCATTAGGAACAGACTTTTTAATACGTGTGTTTGTTTTAGGGTTTTGTTGTTGTTGTTGTTAAGACAAGTACATAGAAGCAGATCAACTCTTAACATAGTTAACAACACCTCTAAAGTGGAACTGCACCAATATTCAGGCTCTTTTAAAAAAGAGGTTTCATCAGCCCAGTCTCCATAACTTATTAGACAAAGGCATTTCAAATCTGGTTTAAACCCTTTAAAGCTAAGTCTTGTGCACGTCACTTAGGACCCGACAATAGCTAGCACATTCTGGAGATGTTTAAAAAAAAAAAAAAAAAAGAAGAGCAGTTTCTACAAATGTCTTCTAATAACATTAAGCTTAAAACCTGTTTGAAAACCCTGAGAAGAGTCAGGATTTATTTACAACAGCCATATTGGTACTCACACAAGTACCTTTCCTGCAGAGCTGTATGTGGTGCACACCAAGATGCTGAGCTGTGATTTAAGCTTCTCAGAAAGCCACACAACACACCCCATGGCCCAGGCAGCCCCGAAGCTGCTCTCAAAGCTAAACTCTGACATGAAGCAAAAAAGAGGCAGGGCCTTAAAATGGTACCATGGCAGCCAGCAGGACCCTTCACCTTCAGAGGATCCACAGCTGAGCCCTGCTGGGACAAGCTTTTTGTGGATACACTCCAAAAACATCTTGGGTGCTCATGGTCCAAACAATGCAGCCTGGGGAAACAACCCAGTGCGAGGTCATTGCACATACTGTCCTGCAACTGCCTCCCTGTCCTGGATGAAAATAAAAATCAAAATCCCACCCAAACTGGATATAACTCCTCGATAATCTCAGCAGGGCAGCTGGGAGCTATAACCAGCCCTCCAAGCACTGTGCTATTTTGCTGCCTCTCTGGGAAGGCAGGATTTCTGCAACAGGCAACTGGAAAAGAGCTTGTAGTGATTTCTATCTTGCCAGATTCGTATCTACCTTTGCTTCTCCTCCACACCTTCTTCTCCCTTTAGACCCATCCGGGCAACGGAGCCTCTCCTCCACGTGTGTTGACACGGCTACAAAACCTGTTTGCAGCATACCAGAGGCTGCTCTCCGCTTTCACCTTATCCAAAATTGCTGCATTTCCACATTCAACGTCCTCAGATTAGATGGGCAGTTTGCCAACACAAATACTTCTAAGCACCCAGGAAGGGGAAAGCAAGCTATCCAAGACTGGGTCTCTGCTCACTCGTCCATAAAGAAGTTCATGATGACTCCTGGTTGGTGACACTAAAGGCACTGCCTGGGTGACAAATGCAGTGTCTGCAGAGTTGCCTCGCTGGGATAAGCACTGGTGCTTTCCACCAAGGTCCCTCAGGGTTACAAACTGACACAGGGGAACAGTGCTCTCCACACACGTGAACATGTGGTCTGAGGATTGAAGGAAACAGAAGAGGTAGAAAACTCCCGCTTCCCAAGCAGAAGGTCACCAATGAACCTCCCCCAGGCTCCTCGCCCGAGCTGGTGGGCACACTCATCAATTATGTGAGGAGAGAGATGAACAAGATCACGGCATCATTTCCAGATGAAACTTGTTATTCATGGGAGTCAAAATGAAAGCTGACCCTGAAAACTTGCTTAAGAATCTCATAATGCTGACTTTTAACACGCTGGATGTTAAAAAAAACCCAAACATAATTAAACCTAAAGAACAATGTGATAGAAACACCTTGATCTGACACACAGAACGATGCTCTCTGAGCCAGTTATTGCTGTCCAGGAAGGAGGTCTTGGGATTAAAACAGGCAGCTCTGTGACAGTGTCCACTTGGTGGATCAGCAAGGAAAAAAGTAAAAAAACCTCAAAAGTGAAAAAAAGCCAGCAGCAACAAACACAACCACCAAGGCACTGCATGTATCTGCTGTGCTGCTCCCTGTTGTCTGTGGTGCTGGCCCAGTAAGGGTATTTCCACCGTGGCAAGCTCACAGAGCCATGGCCAGGACCACAGGGGACATGGGATGGCTTCTCAACAACAGCCAACTAAATAGCCTGTGTCCCTCCAGCCTGGGAAAGAGATCATGGGAGGGACCAAGAAGATGAGAAGTCCGCTGAATTGTGACTCCCATAGGAACGTGAGCAGGAAGGGATTATTCTTCTGGTATCCTTCAGAAAGGAAGATCATGAGGTATTCACTGGAACAGGCTCAAATAAGGCAGAAGGAGGTGCTTCTGATGGTGGCCATGGCTAAAACGTAGTTCAAGGAGCCCTCAGAAGAAGGTAAGTGACCAAGGATTAGAAGCATGATGATGCCTCAGGCCTCTGAAAGTGCACTGTTCTCTCAATTCCCTTGCACTGAACCTGGACTTGGTGACCTGTGAAAATCAGGCATCTTCAGCCAAGCGCCGCTAAGAAGAAATGATGGCAAGACTTTGTCAGTGAGGGAAGCAGGGAACAACTCCTGTCTCCCACAAGAAGACTGGAACTTGGCTGGGATTATCTACCATTAGCACAGCAGAGAAAATTTTGGGGAGGGTGCTGAAGGGTGGAGACATGAGATATCTGCTCTAAGTCTTCCAAATACACTCACCTACAGAAATACATCTAGAAAGGACATGGCCTCCAGAGCCAGGCTATTTCTCTGATGGAAAATCAGGTCACAAACCACTGGTTTCTCAGAGAAACACCATCTTCTCCTCAAACCTGTTAAAACCAACCCAGCTCCAGCATTTGGCTTTGAGGGGAAACTACTGAAAACATGCCCGGTAGTCACAAAAGAGAAAAGAACGCCAAACTGAAGCTGTTGGAACAGGGAGTCCGATAACAAGCTCTGTTTTAACATGCCCTCAAATGCTCAATTACAAGACATTTGTGCTGCTCGTACCAGAACCTTCTGACTGCTGTAGCAGTCACAAACTCTTGTGGTTTTGCCGCTTGGATAACAAAATCACTAAACATGACCCTAGGAGTCATTTTATAAAACCTGTGCAACACATTTCCTGTTGCAAGCGAGCTGGATGTATCTGAGCAGGCACATGTACTGCATGTGTGGTATGGCTGCTTAAAGAAAAAAACCACCAGGCTTCTACAGGCAAATGGTGGCACTGTGCTAATTAAAAAAAAAAAAAAAGAAAAGCATGTCCTTGTTTCCCCCTCAGACTTTCAGAAGTGACTCATTAAATTAAAAACCCCCAGTCATTAGTAAAGAAGATTATGTTAATCATTTTCTGCAGTTTATTTCTCATTGAAATGGATTTGTTACACAAGAAGGCTAATCAGATACCTAAGCAGTAAGCATAGATGAGCACCTATGAAAAAAACACGAGGAAAAGAAGCCTCCTCCTGCTTCTGATCACCTTGCCTCTAATGGCTTCACAGAATAGGTTCACTCTGTGTGATGCAACATACAAGGCTGACTACAAAAAAGAAGAAAGATTCCTCTCAGAATTACGAAGCAATGCAATCTGTGGCAGCTCGTCAGAAATCGGCTGCCAGAGGGAAATTACAGAGTTCTGTCACTTAAAACTTCCAGAAGTGCTCTCTGCCAGCTAAAGGATTTGTGAGTTTGCTGTCAAAAATAATTGTGGGTCAAGCATGACTTTTTTTTTCCTCTCTAGAATTTTAATGGTTGCATGAAGCAGGAGGGAACAGACATATCATGATGTTGAACAATTAGCTTTGCAAGCAAAGGTCCTGAAGGAATCAAACCCCATGCCAGCCTGGCCAAAGCACGAGCCAACCTGCTCTCTACTGCCCCGCCTCACTTTTCCCATCTTTCACAACCACAACATCCGGCTCCAAGGGGGCCTCTTGACATGCAGCAGGGAAAAGCACAACTCGGTGGGGCTCACCTTTACCAAAGGCATCCTTCTGCAACAGCCAAAGCTCCTCGCAGCAACTCCTGGGTCCACCTGTGGGAAGCTCCACCTCATCTTTTGACAAGGCATCCCCACCATTCCCAGGACAAGGAACCCAGCTCTGCTTGGGTTGAGGATGAGCCTGGAAAAGTGACAGCCACAGAGAGCTGCATCCTCCCACGGCACAGCCCAAACACCTCTGCGCCAGGCAGCCGGAGCCCTCGGTGCGCTCTGCCCGGATGCAATCCCTCGGGAGCCCTGGCACATTTTCACTTGAGCCTCTCACTGGAATACAGAGAGGCACAGCTGCGCTATCAGGACAGAAAGGAAGAACGATAAAGCCAGCAAAACAGCGCAGCAAGCGAGTGATAGCGAGCTCTGCACTGGCCCGGGCCTTATCTATGGAGCCGCTGTTTAGGAACTTGACAAAGACAAAGTCTGAGAGTTATTTCGGATGCATGGCAGAGAAACTTCCACCTTTCCAAAGAAATTAAGATAAAATATAGTCTCCCAGAACTCCCTCAGCTTAATCTCAACTGCCAGACTACAACAAGTCCTTCAGTTCTCCTCCAGCATTTTTTTTTTTGCTTTTAAAGCCTGAAGAGATAGAGCACTTCTGAGTTTCGCAGATAGTGGAACAGCACAAGTCCTAAATTTTGCCTCAAAACACCTTTCTCTCTCTACTCAAGAAATTTAGAAAAGGGAACATTTTCCATCAAGTGGGCCCTGTAAAACAGCCAAATTCAAAGAGAGCTAGATCATCCAAGTATTAAGAAAAAGATCCAGTGTGAAAAGTCTTTTAAGATTCAAGACTCCTGTCTCCTAAGCACAAGCTTTTAATTTGCCATGGCAAAACAAAGCCATGGAAGAAAATGCTTTTGTCAAATTTCTGTTTGTTTCCCATCACTGCAGAAAATTGCTTCCACACATTTTTTAAAACGTTTTGCCACTCACATATACTGGGGATGGCTGGAGCTGAATGTAGTTCTACTCTGTTGAAAGTCTGAAGGAAAAGCTTCATGTTACAGCATATTCCAGTTCAGTTCAAAGACAAATTGGCTGTACACAACCATCACGACAAGCATGGATTCAGACTCGTCCAATACCAGAACAGCAGTAGAATTTCTCAAATGTTTGGACTGTCTTCTAGTCATCCCCACCTAGAAACAAATACCAATAAAAAGTGCAGAAGGCTAGCTACTTTTTTTTTACTGCTACCTTTTCTTATTTTAAGTTTTTGTGGTTATAGCTTTTAGTGCCAGAAAGATGCTGGTGGCTGCGCTGGCTCAAGTCAGCAAAACTTTAGGAACATTCACAAGACTTCAGGGCACAAGATCATCTCCATTAAACTCCTGTTAAACCTGACCCTGGCATCATCAGGCAGCTCTGCATGGGCCACAGATGTGGCTTAACAGCTCACTTCAAGAAGTGAAAAGAATATACGAGACTCAGCAGACATGATTAAATGACGTGACAAACACTCAGATGTGGTAAGGGGGGAAACCTCAGGGAGATTTTCCTGTTCCGCTGCTTGCCTCATACAGGGCATCAGACAGGTCTGCAAAAGCAGGCGTTTGCAGAGATACAAAGAGAAACTTTGTCTGCAAAAGTCAGAGGAGGACTGAAGCGTAAGTCAATACCCCATTTTGCTCGGACTCAGACCTGGACCAGAGGCTCTGAGCAGGTCTATTCAGCATTTCCTTCCCAGGATACCCCTCCCCCTTACTGCACCACTGGGCTAGAGCACCGCTTCTGTGGAAAAAAATCTTTGCATCAGGTACTTATAAGGGAAAACCAGAATGTTTTAAGGGGGGAAAAAACCCAAGCCATGAGCTCAGGCTTCTAGGGCTGCTCCCCCAGGCAGCACAGCAATCCCACAGCAGAGTGGTGAGAGCAGGGTGGCTCTGTCTCCCCACAAGGCGCTTGGGTCCTCACCCATGTGGAGAGCCTCTCCTTACCGAGACTCCCACACTTCCTTCTTCATTCCTGCAACTCCTCCATGCTGTGGCCTGATTGGATTGCTCCATGCTGAGACAAGCTACGCTGCTTCAACAGGATCCTTTTACTTAAAGCTGGGAACTGTTTAAACTAACCAACTGCTTCAAACCATCTAGGGACAGAGGCTGGCCTTTCCCTTTTGCAGAGGCTCTGGTAAATCAATGACATCCTGGCGTGGGCTACAGCACCGCTGGATGCTCCAGCCTCCAACATTTGTGCTTGTACAGCTCTGCAAAGATTAGCAGAGCCTCCTTCTCTACCAATATTATCCAGATCACCACAGCTGCCCTCTGCTAAGGCCAAGAGAACGGCCACCGTGGTCTGAACTGCTGAGGGGAGGTGATGGCCACTGCTTCTCCTCCCCACCAGCAGTGCCATCACCTGCTCTGTGGGCATGCGTGGGTGCAGGACCACAGGAATGCAGCCCAAAGTCACTTTTGCATCAGCTCCCTGCCCTCAGCTGACCATCCATGGAGGTAGAGAGAGCAGAGGTGGGCGAGGCTGGAAGGGGAGCTCCTCATTCTCAGGTGCTGACAGGGAGCTTAGCACATCCAACGCTGCCAAAAAGCATTCCTGCTGCAAGATGGGTAAGGATGCTAGGAAATAAAAGGAGGGAAGTTCACAACGGGGTGTTAAACACACTGGACAGCTGAGAGCAGCTAGGAACAGATGGCTCCACAAAACTCACCATCTCAGCTCCTCTATATAGAAACTTTCAAGGAGGGGGGAAGGAAATCATATTAAGGGGGGAAGAAAAACCCTGAAGAAAATTACATTAGCCAAGCTAAAAGAATGGATGCACCTAAACCATCACTGATGCCTTTGATGCACCTAATCCATCATTAATGTCTTTGCTATGTGTGCTGCAGCCTCTAAATTCAGCAGTGCTCCTCCTATGTAACACAACAGGTTATAAACGGAGAAAAAACTAAGTTAAGTGCAAACTTCCCACAGCAGACTGATACGATATTTTAGGAAGTCAGTTAGGGGTCATTTATTCACACAGTTATGAACATCGATGATATTTTAGCTGGAATTTATCACCAAAATAGAACCCAACAGCTGATGCAAACTTGTAAAATACCCTCTTCATATGCACTGCAAATATGTCAGGCTCTGCTTAAAAATGCAATGGCACTTATTTACTTCTGTCTTTCCTTCTCCTTTTGCAGAAGGAGCCAGAGACATATGAACTGCTTCCTATAATCGCTGCCAATTTAATTCTCATGAGGTACTCACAAGATACAGGGCAAGCAGACCCTTAACAAGACACATTAGACAGGTGAGGGAAGGAAGCAGGACTATTTAGATGTGGTTCTTTATAATGCATTTCTGTACTGGGCAGAGGTCCACTCTGAGCCCCTGAACTGTTGTTCATCCTCAGTTACTACCAAACATGTACTGGGGGGGCAGAGGGGACACCACCTTACAATATTTTCTCAGTCTGAAAGTCGTGGGGTTTCTTTATGGCTTTTCTTTTCTTCTTTCTTGCTTTCTTTTTTTCTTTCTAGGGGTGGGAGAGGGATATGTCAACTTAAAGAAAAATCCTGAAACCTCATATAAAAGCATGTTTCATTGCTAAGCTTCACCAAACCACTCCTTTTCTTTTCCAAATTCTCAAAAAAAAAAAAAAAAAAGAGAGAAAGCCCAAGTAAACAAACTCCAATCATTCGAGAGGATCCAAAATTCAAGGACACACTCCAGGCAGCCTCAGCTCTCTGTCTGCTTTGGGTTTTTCTTTCCTACCTGTTACAGAAGATGACAGATTCAAATCAGATCTGCCAGTGTTTACACAGCAGGTGGGAATTACAGGCTCCTTCACCAAGAGGAGAGCGGGGCACTCATTTCCCACTCAGCTCCCTTGCTAGCGCTGCCCAGATGGATGCTCCAGATCAGCACCAGGAGCCAAATGCATTTCCCCTCTCTCAACTGTGCAGACAGCTCCGCTCCAGCCCTGCATCCCTGCTGTCCCACCAGGTTATGTGCCAGGCTGCCCTTCCCTAATCCCTTCTGCTGCAGCGCAGGAAGTGGTCAATCATCGCTCTGCCCCCAGCCAAGGCTGCCTCCTTCCAGCAGTGTTTACATGCTGCGCTGGATCTGCTCTGCCTGTCACCTTCAAAGGCAGTGCCTGGGGACAGCCAAAACACCCCAAATCCAGCTGTCCCTGGGGTCCTCCTCCTGCCGGTGCCCCGGGACAAGGCATTTTGTTCCAACTGCAGCTTACAAATACAGCCGTCTGCCGAAAGCCACTTCCTCAGGTTGGGTATGCGAGCAATGGAAAAGGCCAATTTCTGCCTTTGTCGAATTTTCAAGCAGCCTGAAGCAGAAAGAGAGGCCTACACACTTCAAAGGCTGGCCGCAGAGCCCAGATTAAAGAGGGAATCTAACGGGAAGCTGCAGTCCTAATCAACCATGTATGTTCAAGGTAAAAACGTACACTTGGCCGTAACACCGCCTCAGCAATCCTGGCATCTCCTTCTTGTCTCAACAGAAGGATGAACTTCACAGCAGAACCAGGAAGGAGGAAAACGCCACAAGTGCAAGAGCCACCTTACTTCTATCACCAGCAGAAAGTGATGTATCCAGGGCTAGGAGCATGCAATGAATTTCAGGTGGCGCCATGAATATTGGTGGGGTGTCAGACGTTTCTTTTTTTGCCTCCCCTCAGCCTCCCAGCCACAGTTTCCCTCGAGCCAGCACTCCTGCTTTCCCAGCAAGCTGGCTCCAGGAGCAAAACCGGAAAAGTACCCGCTTTCTTTTATAGGGCTAGTTTTTGGTTCACTTCCCTGGGTTGGCTCAGCACAGAGTCAGCTGTGCTAGGAAAAGGGGGATGGAGGAGCCCGTCTCTGCTCTGCTGAGGCTAAAGATGCATCAGTCAAGTTGCATCCCTCAGCTGTGGTTTCATAGAGGTGCTAAAATAACTCCTGCAACCCCAAATCCTGCTCCCCTCCACATCAGCTTCGCTCCTGGCATGACTGTGCTGCAAAAGCAAGGTGGGGGAACTGAGCTGGCTGGAAAATAACTTGCTTTTCACAGGCATCTTGACTCAAATCAGGTCCCCCTTACGTAATACCAAAGAAATGCCCTGGGAACCATGGCTGAACAAAAGCAAAAGTAAAAAAGAAACCACCAACCTTTCCCCCTCTGTTTTACTGTATATTAAGAAAGGGCAATTTACTCTTGGTTGTATTTTGTTTCTGACACATTTGTGCCTTCAATACAGAAATACACTACAGCATTCAGTTCCAGGTGAATTAAAAGGGAACATGCTTATAAACAGCTTCACACTTTAACTCATCATATAGTTTAAGTACATTACTACACAGCCAAGTTGTTTTTTCAGAAGACAAACATGCAGCAGTCAGCCTTAGAATAACTGATAGCAGTGCAGATACTTTCTGTTTAATAGTTTGTTCTTCTTATTTGTAATTCACTTAAGAGTGAAACAGCACCAAAACCACTGAAATTCATCCCAAAACAACTGAAATTCAGCCCATTTGGGAATTGGGTGAAAATGCCAGTTCCTGATCTGCAGTAAGAAGAGCATGCTTTACCTGTTCTGTGTACCTCCATACCACAGTAATTTTTATATATCCTCCTGTCCAAATGCCAGGTTATGAGTAAGAGTAAACAAAGGCAATCCATAGGCTGAAGTACATAGTAATTGCTCCTACATTTTTGAAGGACTTAAGGAAAAGAGCAGCTGCCTTTCCAGATGATACCACTGTTTCAGTGGTAATAGTATTAAATTATCAGTGAGTACAGCCTGCTTGTATTGGCAGAAAGAGCAAGAAAATAAATGGGTTAATTTCCAGCGCCACTTGAAAGAAACAAGAGATCCTGAAAGAAAGCGAGAAATACAACACTAGAAAATAAACATGACAGCCAGAGTGAAAAACTTTCCACTTGACCTTCCCTACTGAAAAATCCCTTTCAGCACTGGTATCCATTCCCATTGAGTGATGTGAGTTTGTGTGGGCAAAGTTAACCTGAAGGCAGGGAAAAAAACCCCAAACAGACAAAAAGCAGCTAGCCTTAAAACTGGTGGATAGTCACGACCTTTTCAGATTTTTGAGGGAAGGATTTGAGCCTGCTGGTTTTTCTGTGTATGAATTTCTCTCCTCTCGGCAAGTACTTCCCCCCACCCCCTCTTTAAAATCTGAATTAGAATAGCTGTGGTTTACAATGCAAGCCCAAAACCCAGACATCAGAGGATGTGGCTAGCAGCAATGAACCCTTTGGCTCTTCACACAGAGCACAGCTGGCTGCTGGGCAGGAAGAAGAACAGAAGTAAGGCCATCGTGTCCTGTCACTGAAACAATCGCCTTGTCGGTTTTGCTCAGGCTCACAGAGCAAACAAGGTGGATTCGCTCGAGGTGACAACCCCGGCATTCCCACAGAGAGCTCTGCGCCTCCAAAATGCATTCTCCCCTTCTGCTACTCCAGGACAGCATAAAGAAAAAGGAAATTGCAAGCTCTTGTGGCTCCTCAGTCTCTGAGCACAACTTCTGACTGAAACACATCTTGCAACTCAGTGTTGTTCTGCTCTCAGCAACATCATTTTAACATCATTTTCCACAGAGGGCTGGGACAAGACATGCTCCAGCATCCCACAGAACTTACAAATATATTCCAAAGTATTTGGACTAAGTTTCTGCTGCCTACTTTAAAGAAAGAAAAAAAAAAGCCACAGTTGTTCTTTAAAAGAACCATCTGAATGTGAAACAACGACGCCAACATAAAATTATATAATAAAAAAATTTTTTAAAACCCCACAAAATAAAAATAACATGAAAATGAAAATTAATATTTTAAAAATTAAAAGTAATTAAAAAGTAAAGAAAATATAATAAAAACAAAACTAAAATTAATAAATAAATAAAATTAAAATATAAAGATAGAAGAAATTAAATAGAAAACCATTTTAAAAATTCAAAACAAAAAATTCCAAGAAAAAATAAAACTCAAGAAAATAAAATAGACTGGGGAAGAAAAAAAAAAATGCAGCTCTCCTCTCCTGCCACGACCTAACACAGCCCCAGCAGTATCCTGCACTACGCAGGGATGGGGAAAACAAACCCAGTGCCTCCCAGACAAGAAGGTTTTTAGACAATTCCCAGTTTTGCTTGGAAACCAATTCTATTTGAGCGGGAAACTCACTTTGGATGAACATCCAACTGTGCCAAGGCAGGAAAGAACCTGCCCCTTGTGTCCATGCAACAGCAATTAGGCCAGGATTTAAGTTTTAATGGGATTTGTGTCATTCAAAATGCAGTAAATTGAACTTTACAGAGAGAGTCATGACGGCAATTAAACACTCAGCAAGTTTTCCTGGGAATTTACAACATTCTGCAGATATGGTGCTCCACAATGCCGATTTTGGCAAATTTCCTTGGAAATGGGCCCTAAGATGTACAAAAATGCCAGCTGGGATGGAAAAAAATCGGCATTTGCAATAAATATCCCCTCACTCAAATCAGAGAGAGGAAAACCATGAAATAAAAGGAAGGAAGAACACCCAAATCCCAGCTTGCCTGGAAAACAAGCTCGGGAATGTCTAACACTGAAAACTTCTGGAACAGAGAGGAGGTTGGTGGAAGTTCATGGAAGGATGATTTAAAATCTGCCTCCTCTGCTCTGATTTTAAAGGCAAGTGAGAACTAAACATGTCAGCTTACACTTCTCCAAGAATTATCTGTATTTTGGGCGAGTAGCAATCCAAAGAAACTCCAGTCTTACTTGGATTTGACATCTGAGACTCTCGGCAGAGCAGGGAAGTTTCAGTGGAGCGAGAGAGCCACAATTGCTGGAAGAACAAAATTCAGTGGGGCAGAAGTCAGGAACTTTACTTACAAATCCATGCAGGAGGAGGAGGATGACACCAGGAATACACTCCAGCTGAAGGCAAGGATTTAGTGGAAAAGGCAGGAAATCAAACGGACACTGGCTGGTTACACTCAAGCAACTATCCAGGAGTCAGAGAGAAAAGCAGGAACCCTGGCCTGGGAAAAGGCCTTCGGGCGGCTTCGCTTCCTAGTGGCTCTCTCCTTTTTTGCCAGCTCCCTGGAAGAGGAAAAACAACAGGAATAAAGTTTCAAACCCGGGCAAGACGTCCTCGCTTTGGGCAGATGGAAGCGCAGCTCCCCGGGAGCCAGTCCAGGCTGTGCACCGGGGAGCTCCAGAAATCTGCGATCGCCTGTGTGATGGAAGGGCTGGAAAAGCACACCCAGCTGCCGGCTTTAGTGGCGGTACACAGCCGGGCCTGGGCTCAGGCACAGAGCTGGGACTACACAACACCTCAAAGCCGGCTTAGACATGCGGCATTACACCCAGCACCCAGCTCCAGGAGAAACTCGGCTGGGAGAAGCCCCCTGGATGCTCCCCCAGAATACTGACCTCACCCTGCAGCTCCTCCAAACGAGGAGAACCTATGGAAATCACCCCGAAATCCATTTCTGGATTTCCACTCCTTCAGAACCAAAGTGGCAGCAAAATGTATCCAAACCGGACTGCAAACCAGCAGGTCCCAGGAGACACGGGGATTTATTCCTGAGGGGACACAAGGATCCCTCAGCCAGCCAGTATTTCCCTCGGGCTCTTCCCACTGCTCTCTGAGGACACAAGCACCACTTTTTCCCTGGTGTTCCCCTTTCCATCAATGCAAAGGGTTCTGCTCTCCGCCGGCTCCACGGTCAGGAAGGAAAACAGGAATATTACCTTGACCCAGAGTGTCCAGGAGGGTGGGACTGAGGCAGGACCCCCAGCTCCCAATCCACTGCTGCTTCTGGATTTCTGAGCAGCTCCTTCCCAGCACCTTTCCCCGGCTGCCATGTCCACAGACACCTTCTCCATGCAGTTCAAAAAGCCACAGAAACACAAAGAAAGAAGATCAAAGGTCAATCCACGTGTTTCTAGGCTGGGGAGATGGAGGGAGGTGTAATATCCATATTCAGTTTAGAACAGTAGAGCAATTTTTTCATGACCTTGAGTATCAGCAAAGGGCAGCAAAAGCTGATAAACTCCTTTATTAACTTATTAGCAGCAGAGAAATTAAGTTTTACACTTAGTTAAGATCAAGTTTTGCTGCTGAAAATAAAGGAGGTGCCACGTTGGTGTTAGTGCTTTTAACCTTCTGACATTAGAAGTTATTTGTACAAGAAATTCATTCTTGAAGCAGCTTACTTTAAAATAAGACTTCTTACAATACAGTTGGCCAAAAAAGAGTCCCAAAAATCAAGAAAGAAGTCTCACAGCTATTAAAAAAAAGTTGTCTTTGGTGCGTATAAGTTGCCAGTCCCTCACGGTTTCAGTCCTTACCATTTATTTTTACCAAGTCAATGATTGAAACCTCATAGAACGCTAAAAAAAACCCCAAAATCCAGGACAAAGCTATACATTGTCCCCAAGTACCCTCAGCGTGGAGCTGTGTCACCCCCAAGTGTTTGCTCCCTCAGCCTGGCCTGGAGGCTCCAGCTGCTCCTGGGGGCAGGGTTAGCAGGGGAATCACTCGTTTGAAACCGTTCGTGTCTGTGGCCTGCACTGGAGGGCCAATAAATGCAAAACCACAGAAACTATGGAAGCGTATCAAGGTTTCACAGAGGCGGTTTAAACAAAGAATGACAGAAGGTTCAATCTCACCCTTGGCAGCACCTCTTGCGAGACACATTGACTTTCAAGACAAAGCGGTTCCTCATGAAGAAGAGCTTGCTTTCCAGGGTTCCTAAAATAGAGCTGAGATGCCACCGTTTCGATCATGCACTTCCCACTCTGAAGCCAAAATATCCAAAGACAGCGCTCCTTCAGAACCCTGAGGGACAGCCATGGATTTTGGGGCTACAGGATGCAGTGAAAAGTTGCACCAAGACACCCAGAACAGGGCAGCGCTGCCTGGGAGAAGCAGCATTACTCTCTGAGAAAATGCCATTCTGCAGCCAGGTTAGTGCTTTGGAGAATTTTACTGCTATGGATGGGAAAAAAAAATATTATAGCTGTGGAATGAAGAAAAAATCCCCAACCACTGTCCAGAGTACAAGGGTGAACATCCACAGCAATATAGCAAAAAAAAAAAAAAGGGAACTTCAGAAAAAAAGAGACATTAAAACCAGTCCAGATGAACAACCACTGTCTATTAGAACGACGCTTGCACAAAAGAACTCTGGCCTTAATTCAGGTCACAGTTCTCAAAGAATCTTTGAAGACCACTATGAAGTGCTACAAACCAAGACAAGCCAAGCACACTTTCATTTTCTAGACAGATTTTAAGACACCCGAGGGAGAGTCTCGAGCACGTGCTCAGTTGCCAGATTTGCCTTTGCCCACCCCAGCAAGGACAGCGCAGATGTGGCCAGCACAGGTCACACCCAGCCCAAGTTCTGCCTGAGCCCCTCTGGCCGCACTTCCTGCTGATAAGGCTGACCCCTAAGAGGCCCCAGCCAGGACTGGAAAAAAGCCTTTAGCAACACTTAGAGCATCCTTCCTGTGCAGAAAGCGCAGGATGTGTTCTTGCACCCACACAGGGAGACTGCTCCCGTGCCACAGGGCTGAGGCCAGAGGGAGCCAAACAGCCCCCATGTGCTGGGAACTTTGACCTGGGGGAGAGGAGGGGAGCAGATAAAATCCATGCAAAGCAGAGGAGGGAAGCACCTCCAGCCCCAGTGCAGACTCTGAAAAGTTTGTGAAAGGCTGGGCTGTTTTCCTCCTTCTTCCATACCCGCCCCTCCTCAGCCATAGTGCACATCCCTAGAGGAGCAGCGCTGCTGTGCAACTAAGGCCTCAAGTCAGTCGTACCCTGTAGAAATATGCTTCTTGCTGCTGAGGACTCCAGGACGGTGTAGATGAAGGTAGACGAGAGATCTCTAAAGTTGGGTTTTAGAAGATGAGGTTTATTGTATAAGATGGGAGGCCTTGCTCAGAGCCGCCAGGCGCAGCTGTAGCATGGCCTTGGAAGGTGGGGGTAGTGAGAGATAAGGAAATTCCAAGAGCAAGATGCAAGAGGTAAACAAAGAGATAAGAGGAGAGAAGAGACAGAAGAAACAGAAGAAACAGAAGAAGAGAGGCCCACTCTCGCAGCCCCCTGATAAGGGGTCTCGAGGTGGGCTGTAACAGGGTTGTACCAATGGGGTTACAGATACTTGATACTTCAGGGGGGTGTTACAAGTGTGGGATAAATCATACATTGGGGGTTGTTTTCCTAGGCATCCAGCAGCTAGGACATCTCAAACATCAAAACTTACTTTCAATTCTATCTCAGTTACAGGTTTCACATTCTCAGAATCTAAGCAATCATATTTATAGGGCTTTCTGGCTTCATCCTTCCCAACAGTACCCCATGCTAAGTGACATTTTTTCTCAGGGACACAGGCCATTTCAGCTCAGCCTGGAAGAGACTCCCACTGGAGTTTCAGTGACAGCTGCTGTTGGGTTTCCCAGAGGTGGCTTGTTTCAGTTCGGTTTTGTGAAAAACAAAACAAAACTCACACAAAACCAAAACCAACACAAAAACAAAAAAAACCCACCACAACAAAAAAACCCACAAAAAACAAACAAACAAAAAAACCATGACCGAACAAAACAAAACAAAAATAGACCCAACAAAAAAACCCAAACGCAGGTCGAAATTATTTTCTTGCAGAATTTTCGAAGCAAATCCATAACAAAAACGTTACCTTGCTTGTCTCACTGGGAATCCTTTTTCTCAAAGTCCCTCTGGACCTGAGGATGCCAGGGTGTTCTGATGTGTCAGGAGAGGGAAAAAAACCTAGCATGTGCCAAGCACCCAGGTGGGTTGCACAGCAGCATTCTGGAAGAAAAAAAAAAAACGTTCAACTGTTTAGTACACAACACAAAAATTAACTCAACAGCCTCTGGGAAATCCAACAGTGCCTCTCTTTAAAACTCCTTTGGGAATCTCCTTTGGGCAGAGCCTAAATCACCTACTCCAATTAACCAGCGTGCACATGGAACTCTTGGTGTGGAAGAGTCAGTGCAGTTCCTGCGCCCTTATGTACAGAGGATGAAACCAAAACCCAACTTTGCTCCACAAAATCAAAGAGAAAATAATTAGAAGAAGGATATTGTGCACTAGAAAAGATCTGCTTGCCTTTGAATGCAGTGCCCCAGAACTCAAATATTCATTCAAAAAAGAAAACACACGCAATATGAACAAAACCACCAAGTACTAGACAAACCTTTCCACACAAGTGCCATTCTGCAAAATGCTTTCCCCAGGTCTCTTGGCCTCATCCCAAGGCCTTCTCCATCCTCAGGGTTACTGCACTCACTCCAGGGTACTTGGCAAAAAAAGGAGCAAGTGGAGGCTTTGTGGCTTCCCCGGCATCTTCTCTCTCCACCAATCCAGGGCAAATCAGAGCCTCCAGGGGAGGCACAGATCCACCTGCAAGGGCAAGGACTGTTCCGTGTCCACAGAAGCTCCATGGCAATAGTCAAATCCCGGCAGCAGCAGCATTGACCAGTCCAGGTAGGCAAGAACACAGCATCAACCAGTGGTGCCCACTACCCATCACATCCCTGACATGCAGCTGTCCTGGCCCCCACAGCAGATATCCTTATCTGTCATGAAACTACCAGGGACGAGAACAACATCAGGTCCTTTTTTCCCCCCAAAGAAGAATCAAGTGAAAATAGAAACATCAGCTTTAGGGGGTTTTTGTTGTTGGTTTTTTTAATAGGTGGTCATAACTCCCCCACAAAGGACAGAGTTCTTCAGTGTCTGGGTTCTGAAAGACACTTGTCTGCTAAGGAGAGCTAGAGCCTCCCTTGGAATGGAAGAGAATGTAAGCCCCCTTCCCTCTAAATTATTATGATTTTGCAATTAGAGGCTTTCAGGCAAAGATTTGGGAATAGGAGTAACAGTTCTTTACTAGGAAAGGGTTTTTTTTTTAATTTAAAAAAAAAAAAAAAAGGAGAAATATAGTAGTATAAAAAAGCCAAGCAAGGTAGCAACCAAAAATCCTAGACAACCCTGACAGAGTCAGGGATATGACCTGGCACCCTGATGGTCAGGGTGTCGCAAGCAGCCCAAATAACTCCTCCCGGAGTAAGAGAGGTGGTTCTGGGGAGTAGAGACGGTCCTGTAGAAAGTACAATGGTGACGAGACGGGTCTTCCTCTGGGAATACAGTGGAAAAACTGGATACCTTATGTTCTTCAGTATCAGTTTTGATCTAGCTAGGAACAGTTGGCTCCTCCCTCACTGGCTGGAGCATCTCACAATGGGATGATGGAATGTGTCATGTCACTGGTGGGCCCCATTGGCCCATAATCAGAAAACACCCCCCTGGAGGATGGAGGGGTGTGCAGTACACCTAAAACCGATTGCCCCAGAGGTGGAAACACAGCCCCACCATCTGCCCTAGACTCACCCAAGCTGCACTGGGAAAGGGTGAGGCTCCGGAACATCTACAGTACATCAATGACATCATTGTGTCGGGGAGCACAGCACAGCAACGGAAGGGTTTGAGAAAGGAGAGAAGATCAACCACATTCTCCTGGAAGCCGGTTTTGCCATCAAGAAGAGCAAAGTCAAGGGACCTGCCCAAGAGATCCAGTTCCTGAAACTAAAGTGGCAAGATGGACAGCGTCAGATACCCACCAAGGTCATCAATAAGACCACTGCAACATCTCCACAGACCAGCAAGAAGGAAACACAAGCTTTCCAAGGCACTATAGGTTTTTGGAGAAGGCACATCCCTGAGTACAGCCAGATTGTGAGCCCTCTCTACCTGGTCACCCGCAAGAAGAACAATTTCCACTGGGGCCCTGAACAGCAACAAGCCTTTGCCCAGATCAAGCAGGAGGTCGCTCGTGTGGTAGCCTTTGACCCAGTCAGGATAAGACCAGAGGCAAAGAATGTGCTCTACTCTACAGCTGGGAACAATGGCCTGTCCTAGAGCCTTTGGCAGAAGGTGCCTGGGGATTCTAGAGCCCAAGTTACAGAGGATCCAAAGCCAACTACACTCCAACAGAGAAGGAAATCTTGGCCGCCTAGGAAAGAGTTCAAGCCGCCTCAGAGGTGATTGGCACACAAGCACAACTCCTCCTGGCAGCCCGACTACCAGTGCTGGGGTGGATGTTTAAAGGAAAGGTTCCCTCTACCCATCACGCCACCGACGCCACATGGAGCAAATGGCTTGCCCTCATTACGCAGCGCACCCGTATTGGAAACCCAAACCGCCCTGAGATTTTAGAAGTAATTACCAACTGGCCAGAAAGTCAAAACTTTCATCTCACAGATGGAGAGGAGCAGGAACAAGTGACACGTGCTAAAGCAACTCCACCATATAACCAACTGCCAGCTGAAGAAACACACTATGCTCTTTTCACTAGTAGTTCCTGCCACATCCTAAGGAGAAACCAGAAGTAAAAAGCAGCCCTATAAAGCCCCACACTGCAAGTTGCACAAGCCACTGAAAGAGAGGGTGGATCGAGTCAACTAACTGAACCCAAAGCTGTTCAACTAGCCCTGGACATTGCTGAAAGACAGAAGGGACCAAAGCTCTACCTCTACACCGAGTCACGGATACACTGATTGGCATTCTCCAGTTCTCTGTGGGCTTTGCTAGAAAGGTGGAAAAAGGCCAACTGGCAGTGTAGGGGGAAACCAATCCGGGCTGCCGATGAATGGCAGGGCACTGCCAGTCGGGTAGAGAAGCTACCTGTGAAAGTCCACCATGTAGATACTCATGTCCCCAAGAGTCGGGCTAATGAGGAGCACCAGAACAACAAACGGGTAGGTCAGGCTGCAAAGATAGAGGTGTCCAAGATAGACTTAGATTGGCAACACAAGGGAGAGCTGTTCCTAGCTCCATGGGCCCATGACGCCTCAGGTCATCAGGGCAGGGATGCCGCCTATAAGTGGGCACAAGACCGAGGGCTGGATCTAACCATGGACAGTATTTCTCAGGTTATCCATGACTGTGAGACATGTGCTGCCATCAAGCAGGCCAAGCGGGCAAAGCCGCTATGGTATGGCAGGCAAAGGTGCAAGTATAAGTACGGGGAAGCCTGGCAGATTGACTACATCACCCTTCCCCAAACCCGCCAAGGCCAGCGCTATGTGCTGACCATGGTGGAAGCCACCATTGGATGGTTAGAGACCTACCCTGTGCCTCATGCTACTGCCTGGAACACCATGGTGGGCCTTGAAAAGCAAATCCTGTGGAGACATGGCAACCCGGAGAGAATCAAGTCAGACAATGGGACCCACTTCAAGAACAGCCTTATCAACACCTGGCCTAGAGAACATGGCATTGAATGCACTCCACTCATGCACCTTGAGGCTCATCAAGCCCCTCCCTTTTGTAGTCGCGGCACCTGCCACTAGACCAGGTTGCTCAAAGCCTCATCTAACCTGACATTGAACACTGCCAGGGATGGGGCATCCACAACTTCTCTGGAAAACCCCTCTCACTGCCTTGCCACCCTCACAGTACAGCATTTGTACCTGTTCTGTAATAGAAACCTGCCCTCTTTCCATTTAAGGCCACTCCCCTGTGTCCTATCATTCCAAGGTCTTGTATATTATTTTTTTCCAGCCTTCTTATAACCCCCTTTCAGCACAGGAAGGATGCTCTAAGTGTTGCCAAAGCCTTTTTTCCAGGCTGAAAAACCCCAGCCCTCCCAGGTTGCCTTTATAGGAGACGTTCTTCAGCCCTTATTTCTCCTCTGGAGTCATTTCAGCAGGTTCATGTCCTTCTCATGTTGGAGGCCCCAGAGCTGGACACAGCACACTGAGTCCCAGGAAAACTATTCAGTTCCCTGTGGGTATTTAAGACACATAATTCCCTGGTCTTCCATGTCTCAAGGTAGATGATACTGGAATTTGCTTTTTTTAGGAATGTAGGAGCATTTGGGATGCTGGCAAAAGGAACAGCCCTTAGTAAAGGTCTTTAGTTTTTCCAGAGAGGAAATGTTCTCCCCTAATGCAGCCTCTCTTTTTTTCCTCTTTTCTTGTGGGGTTTTGTTCGTTTGTTTTTTAATTCTGATTGCTGAACTTAGTTTGAGCACTAAATCACTCATACAAAAAGGCAATCAGGAGTTATAGCTGCAGCCCTAGATTTTAATGTCAGATAAACAAAATGCAGCATCACATCATTATTTCATTTTAATATTACATTAGCTTTACACATTTCTTTATGTAACTGGTGCAGAGCAACTAAAATGCAGTTTTAGGACAGGAAAACTAGCAGAATGTGAATTGGATCTGTTCTTCAGCAACAGCACACCTTTGAAAGTAAACTCACAGCTCAGGAGTGCAAACTTAAGTTCAATAAAGCTTTGTGGATATAAAAACCACTTCACACTGTCAGCTGAACTCGATGTTGTGCCGCATTTCAATGTGGCCATAATTTTCATTTCCAGTTCTATTCACATTTGCAGAAGCGTCAAGACAAATTTCAGTTCAAGAGCAACTTACCCATAGACTCCAACACTGATGCCACAATATAGAAATAGGACCCGTCCAGTGCTCACAGACTGTCAAACCCTAGAGAATTTGCTGCTTTCTTACTGTTAAAACTGATCTCAGCAACTCCATTTTCAATCTGGAAACAAAACAGAAAGCATCACTTGAGAATCAAAGATTTAGAAATAATACACAGACCACATGCCAATTCAGTATGTTTCTGTTCATGGTCTGTTTTCGGAGGAAATCAAAGGTGGAGATGTGCTTCAGAAGAATTCTTTATTCCCTAAAATTATCTTCAATTAATCCACCCGTGGCATATATTGCAAAGTTGGGGTGCAGGTTCAGCAAAAGGTAGGGATAACACAGAGATAGCTTCAGTAAATGAGGAAAAGGGATCATCAGTGTAGAACATCCTCCCCAGAAGAAATCAATACCATGTTGATCTGCTTGTCTCCATTTGATTTCTGTTATTCTGTAACAGATAGCTCTGAAGTTATTTCATAGAAATTTGAATCCCAGATTGAAAGGCCATTGTCTCAGATGCTGCCTTTGAATTTCATTTCCAAGAGCATTTCTCTGCCCCTGATGCCAGCGTTACACAGGAAAAGTCCACACTGGGGAGCTGTGGATGCAAATCACAACTTGAGGCCCATTCTCACCAAACTGGATGGAAAATCTTCTTCAGTGGGATTGGATCAGTCCTGAATTATGCACTTGCATTCTACACAGACTTAAACTCACTGCCCAGAGTACAGTCCAGATTTTCCCTCCATGCAGGTGACACCAATCCAGACTCCGTGTGCAATCCAGTCTTGGTTTTCTTTTCCCCTTTGCTGACTCCATTCCAGTTTCCAGGAGAAAGCCAGTCTGGGTTTTCCCTCCAACTGGGGGGGTCCAGCCCAAGGGACCAGGTCTAGGTGCTATCTAGAGCCGCGGTTCTAGGTGCTATCTAGAGCCGCGGTTCTAGGTGCTATCTAGGTAGGTGGAACCCAACCTAACCCCTTGAACCTCCATTGACCAAATCTCCGCCCATACCCCCCCCCCCCCCACTAGTCCTATCGTGCTGACTCCTTCCTCTTAATACTCATAGCAAGCCAAAATCACCTGGAACAAGAACCCCCCCATCCACAAATTTTTATCACAACAGTTATTATAGTTGGTTGTAATGCTTTCATTGGGTTTCTATTGCATCGGATTTGTAATGTTTTTTCTATCAGGCCTTGCCCAGCAGTGCCCATCCCCCCCACTGAAATGTCACCTAACTCTCTTCCCCTGCTGCGTCTCCCTTACTGGGTGGTGCCTCTGGGCCCTGCCCCCTTGCATAAAAAGGCCTGACGGGGGAGGGACCAGCTCTCTCTCTGGCATTGGCCAGTCATCAGGAAAGGGCTCCAGCAAAGCAGGCAGGACTTGAGAATCAAAGCTCTAAAATCCCTCCTGGTGCCAGAGAACAGACTCTTTCACTTTTGCCATCGGTGGCCGTCTAATCTCATGGGGAAATTCTACAATAGTTCAACCCTCCATCCTGCTGGCCTTCTCAGCCTCACAACTAATACTCTTCTACATCGCATTTGAGGCCACCCACATCCCGACCTTGATCCTCACCACCCCATGAGGGAACCGGCCCGAACGACTAAATGCCGGCATTTACCTCCTATTCTACACACTCGCCAGCTCACTGCCCCAGCTCATTGCCATCCTCCACCTATGTAACCAAACAGGCACCCTACACTTCCCAATCCTCAAACTTGCACACCCAACAATCACCTCCTCCTGAACAGGCATCGCATCAAGCCTTGCCCTCCTAATAGCTTTCATCGTTAAAGCTCCCCTAGAGGGACTACATCTAGGACTCCCCAAAGCTCATGCAGAAGCCCCTGTCGCAGGATCCATGCCCCTCGCAGCCGTGTTACTAAAGCTAGGAGGAGAGGGCATTATATGAATAACCATCCTCGTAAAATGAGCATCAAACAACCACCACTACCCCTTCATTATCCTTGCACTATGAGGGGCACTGATAACCAGCACCATTTGCCTGCGCCAAATCAACCTACAATCCCTAATCGCCTACTCATCGGTCAGCCACATAGGCCTAGTTGTCACCACAACCATCATTCAAACCCAGTGAGCCTTCTCAGGGGCAGTAATCCTAATCATTTCACACAGACTGACCTTCTCAATACTCTTCGGCCTAGCCAGCACCAACTACAAATGCACCCACAGCCAAATCCTCCTACTAACATGAGGCATGCAACCCCTCCTACCTCTCATGGCCACCTAACGACTACTAGCAAACCTAACAAACATAGCACTACCCCCAACAACTAACCTCAGAGCAGAGCTAACCATCATCATCACCTCGTTCAACTGATCTTCACTCACAATCCTCCTCACAGGGGCTGCAAACCTCCTCACTGCCTCATATACTTTAGACATACTAACAAGGACACCACGAGGCACTCTTCCATCCCACATCACATCAGTCCAAACCTCCTCCACATGAGAACATCTCCTCAGAGCCCTAAACATATTCCCCATGATTCTCCTCATCTTCAAGCCTGAACTCATCTCCAGCACCCCCATATGCAAGTATAGTTGAACCAAAACATTAGACTGTGATTCTAAAAAGAGAAGTTAAAACCTTCTTACCTGCCAAGGGGAGGTTTAACCAACAACAACTGCTAATTCCTGCATCTGACTCTAAAACCTCAGCCCCCTTCCTTTCAAAGGAGAACAGTACTCCAATGGCCTTAGGAGCCACTCATCCCCGTGCAAATCCAGGTGAAAGTAACGGACCTGCCATTAGTCCTAAACACCCTCCTACTACTAACCCTATCCACCCCCATGATCCTCCCACTCCTATCACCCAACCTTAAAAACAGCCCAGCCACCATCACAAATACAGGAAAAACCTCCTTCCTCATCAGCCTAATCCCGGTAGCAATCCACATCTACACAGGGACAGAAAGTCTCATTTCCCTCTGAGAATGAAAATTCATCATCACCTTCAAAAGCCCAATCAGCCTAAAGATAGACTTCTACTCCCTCACAGTCTTTCCCATAGCCCTATTCGTATCCTGGTCTAGCCTACAGTTTGCAACATGATACATAGCCTCAGATCCATACATCACAAAATTCTTCTCCTACCTCCTCTTATTCCTTATCACTATACTAATCCTAATTGTCGCCAACAACCTCTTCGTGCTACTCATCGGCTGAGAAGGAGGGCGCATTATATCCTTCCTTCTGATCAGCTGATGACAAGGCCGAGCAGAAGCTAATACCGCCGCCCTCCAAGCCATCCTCTACAACCGAGTTGGCGACATTGGACTCATTCTCTGCATAGCATGACTAGCCTACACCTCAAAGCCCTGAGAAATCCAGCAACTCTCCTCCCCTTCCCAAACACCCACGCTCCCCCTCCTGGGACTCATTCTGGCAGCAACAGGCAAATCCGCCCAATTCGGCCTCCACCCGTGACTCCCAGTCGCCATAGAAGGTCCAACCCCTGTCTCCACTCTACTCCACTCCAGCATGATAGTAGTGGTTGGAATCTTCCTCCTTATCCAAACCCACCCTATATTTAACACTAACCAAACCGCCCTCAGTCTGTGCATGTGCCTTGGAGCTCTTTCCACACTATTTGCCGCTACATGCGCCCTCACCCAAAACGACATCAACAAAATCATCGCTTTTTCCACCTCAACCCAACTAGGCCTCGTAATAGTCACCACCGGACTCAACCTCCCACAACTAGCCTTCCTCCATGTTTCAACTCACACATTCTTCAAAACCTGTGCTCAGGCTTCATCATCCACAACCTTCATGGAGAACAAGACATCCCAAAAAGAGGAGGATTACAAAAAAATGTTACCAACAACTACCTCCTGCCTCACCAATGGCAACCTAGCCTTAATAGGAACTCCGTTCCTTGCAGGATCCTAGGTAGGTGGAACCACGGTTCTAGGTAGGTGGAACTGCGGTTCTAGGTAGGGGCAAGGGTCCAGAGCCCAGCAGAAGCAGAGAGTCCATGCTTGCCTGCTGTCCAGGGCAGATCCAACAGCTCCAGGCCATCCTTGAAATGCCCCCCTGGAGGCTAGAGGAGTGGTGAAAGAGGTAAGAAACACTGCCTCACCTGGTTTGAATGGCTGGGCCACCATTATCAGAAGACATCAGTCTCCCTCTCCCCTGGAAGGCTAAGAGAAGGATAAAACATGTCCCAAAAAACTGCTTTCCACAGATGAAATAGTACACACATTTTTGGGTTACATAATCCAATACATTCAGGTTCTTGCTCACAGACTTAGGGCAGGGGAGCAAGGCACAGGGAGTGAGTTTCTTGCCATGCTTAAATCACTGACACCAGCTACAGGAATTTTGTCATTTACTCAGGCTCTGAGCAAGAAGTTACAAAAGGAGAAGCTCATCATTGCACCTCAGCATTCCTACCAAAGACTGCTGTGTTGATTTGGCACAGCCTGGTTTCGTGGTAGCAGCACGGAGCCCATAGAGGTGGCTTCTGGGAGAAGCTGCTAGAAGCTTCCACCATGTCCAGAGCCAGCTGCTGATCGCTCTGAAGACGGGCGTGCCGCCAGCCCAATTAGAAAGGTGGGTAAGGCCTCATGGTCCCATTGACAAAGAGCATCAAAGCAGCCCATGGGCAGTCTGTTCCAGGGGTTGGGAGGCGCCATGCCAGGGCCCATCCCGGCACAGCACAGGGCAAGGCGCCGCTGCGGCCACTGCCAGCTCGGTGTGGCTGCGGCAAAGCCGGCCTGCCCGGCCCTGCGGCCAGCTGCGCCCCAGGCAGGAGGGCAGGGCTGGCAGCGGCAGCTTCTCCTCCGGCAACACGCACCAGGAGAGGCCTTAAACAGCACCAGGGCCCCACTGGCAACCACCCGCCCAATGGCCGCTGCAAAAACACGGCCAGCGACTCCCTGACACGGAGCCTAAACGAGATCAACCTCCTTGCTGCTGGGGGAGCCTGCAGGGATCTTTGAACTGCTGAAACCTTCCAGCAGTAGCACCTATGAGCAGCAGCTTTTCTTCTAGTCACAGGAGAGGAGGAAGTGAGAATGTGCTGGAAAACAACATGGCAGCACCAAGGTCAAAGGAAAAAAGGGGGAAGAAGTGCTCCAAGGTGCTAATCACAGCTGAGATTCCTCTGCAAGCTGTAGTGAGGACTGTGATGAAACAAGTTGTGGCCCTGGCAGTTTACATCAAGTCCACAGAGGATGCAGAGATCCACTCACAGCCTGTGGGGAAAGCACTCATGCCAGAGGGGGTGGAAGCCAGAGACTGCTTTGATCCAATGGGAGACCTGACTAGGAAGAGAGAGAGGGCCCCTGCTTCTAGAGATAAAGAGAAACCTTGCTTCCCAACTAGAGCAACCAAGCCCTAAAAAACCTGCACCCTGGGAATGAGGAACCCATGACACAACAGCTCTGGAAAGGCTCTTTGCCTGCAGGAGGGACCCTAAAGCATACCAAAGAAAAAACTCCTCTCCCTTAGCAAACAGAAAAAAAACTCAGATAATGAACTGACCAAAAACCCCATGCCCTCTCAGTAGGAAAGAGGAAGGGGCTGGGAGGGGAAAAAAAATACAAGGTGTTTTAAAGGCTTAATTTACTTCACACTATCATTCGCTGACTCTGTTAATAATGAATTAATTTTACGCCATTACATTTGAACCTGTTTTGTCCTTAGAGGGTTTTTCTCCCAGTTCTTAACTCATGAACCCCGCATTAATTTTTATTTTTCCCCCCTCTCCTTAGCCCAATTAGAGAAGCAGAGAGCAAGTGAACAACTTTCATGGGTGCCTGGGTTTGGCCAATTGCCTACAGTAATTAAGATACAGCACCTGTCACAGTCTAAGGCCGCACCATCCTCCAGAGCCACAGCCTGCGAGCTGGGAACCCCCTGTCCCAGCCAAGCACTGGAAAGCCTCTCCCACAACCAGGAATTCCCACGGGTGCGTCCACCCACAGGAAAAGAGGCTTCTGACTGTGCTGGAACAGGGCCCAGCTTGGACAAGTGGGTGCCAGCAACAGGCTGACACAACATCCAGTGCAGCAACAGCCGGGCTCGGCTTCCTCGTGGATTGGGCCCAAAGCCTGGCCAGGGCTCAGGGAGCAACCCAAGAGCTGCCAGCAAGGCAAGGGGTCTGATTTTGTGGCTTTGTCCAGCCTCTCAGTTACAGAAAGGTCAATCCCTGTTTTGTTAGTGAGCAGATACCTAGACCCTAACACTAACCATCCTGTAGACTTTGTTCATGAATGCATACAAACACAGCATTAGGCTAGAAGGTTTCATCAAGAGCTCAGCTTTGGCTCAAAGGCCTGTTGTGCAGCCCTCAGCACTTCAGCAGCCCTGAGCCATCTCTTAAGCAGAACCAGGACAGAAGAGCACAAACCACTCCTGACTTCCAGCGCAGCCCCTACTGCCTTGGCATGCCCCTTTAGTCCTTGTCTTGAAGGTCAAGACAATCCAAGAAACACAAATCCAGGCTCCTCCTACTCCTTGAAGAAGGTCCAAAAGGGCACTAAGCTATCTCAACACAAGAGCAAGACCAGGATGCTCTTCCTTGGGCAAAACTCAAGCTACTTAAAATGCCAGGAACACCAGACACTGATGGTCCACTGAAGGATATTGATCCAGCTCAACTGACAAGTGGCGGTCGGAGAGAGGAATCTACAAGGCCTTGAGAAATCCAAACCCAGCCCCAGATGTTATCCTCCTTATATCATTCAGCTCTGCACTTACCTTGCACAGTCTTCTGCCAAGTGGTTCCAGATGCTCTGCTGCTATCAAAAATACTCACATCAACTTACTTCTAGGTTCCAAGAAGTCTCATCCCATCCTCTTTGTTCAGATGTTCCACAAGAGGGTTTCATGGAAAACAAGCTGTTTTCCCATCCAGATCCTTTCTTAACCGTTTGCTGCTTCTCTCTCTCTCTGCCAGGGTCCCAAGAAATTCTGTGTCAGTTCTTGTCCGGCATGTGCCAGGGACCTGGAGAGAGAAAGGCACAATACTTACTATTAATTATGGCCACAGGCTTTGGGCTCAGTGGTGGGTTTCAGCCTTCTAAAAGGAGAAGCAGACACCCCTCACCCCACTGAGCCAATTTCTCCGTTCCCTGGTCGGCTCTCGCAAACCCTTCAAGCCACTCTGCAACACTCAGTACTGCCGCAGAGCTACAACAGAGCAGCAGTTTATCCACAGGTGATTTCTCCTAGCACACATTTCTGTTGTGTTTCCAAAGCAATCCTAGTGCTTATTTTTACACCTCCAGAAGTGCATGCCCGCGTCCACAACCATACTGCATTTTCACAGTGTGCCAATACGAACACAAACAGATTTAATACATTATTCTTCAGACAACAGCTCACCCACTTAAAACCACTGTGCACTTGGACTGCTTCTTGTGGGAGGGTCAACAGAGGTGCACCAGCTTTAAACACAGGGCATGAAAACAGAAACCAACTCGTCTCCACCAAATGAAATAAAACATGAGCACAAGTCACATGAAATGATATCATGTCATAGAAAACACTGATTTGCTTAGAACATAGTGCCTGAGAACTCAAGCATCCATTCAAACTAGAAAACACCTTCCAAATGGGCCGAAGTAGCAAACATTAGACCAACCTTTCAACCCAAGTGTGAATCTGGAAAATGGTTTCTCCAAAGCCTCCTTGTGTCATCCCAAGCACCTCTCCAACTTTAGGGGTCACTGCACTCACTCCAGGGCACTTGGAGCAAAGAGATAAAAGAAACACAGCCTTGTTGTTTTACAGGTGGTGCTTCCATCCTCAGCAAGGTCAGAGCTACTTCAATTCTTGTTTACAAATCTCTTTGGGGTGGCTTACAGTGAAAGACTGCAAGAACCCTGTTTGCAAACACGTACACAGATAGACCCACAGGCTTCATTTCAAACCATTTGGCTGCAATGAAAAGCAGCTATGCAGCCACTGGGTTCTTACTATCTGCTGTCATACAGCAATATGAAAGGATGAAACTATTCCTTAAGGAAACACTTAAGGGAAAAGAAACTTTTACAGCTGGGCCAGGTGTGTCAGGGAGGGCCGTTAGCAGGAGAAGAGGCTCCAGCTCCTTGCAGGATTTGCCTCTCATCCCCTCAAAGGCCCAGTTGCAGCCTCCAGGCAGTGAGTTCATCCCCTGTCCCATGCAGATTGGCCATTCCACTCACAAACCTCCTCCTCCCAGGAATGCCCACGTGGCCAGGCCCTCCACAAGTGCAGTCAATGCTCATCAAGAGACCAGTGTCTCCCAGCCACTTGACCAAAGCCTTGATGCACCTGGAACATCATGGAAGAGAAACATGGCAGTTTGTGGAACTAAGGAACAGAGGAGCTGCCCTGTCCCAGCTCTGCCTTCATGGCCAGCAGCAGGGCAGAGGCAGCCCTCAAGCCCCCCCCAGGGCTTCTCCTGGAAAGGACAAACACCTGCATCCAGCCGGGGACAGACATGGCACAGCCTGAACATGCTCAAGGAGCGCCTCCAGAGGGGACAAAGGGACAACCCCAAACAAGACTCACAAACAGAGGCTCACATAAACTCTCCAACACCATTTGCTGTTGCTCTCGCTGCCAGGGCCCCGAGAGCTTCTGGGTCCCCTTCTTTGTCACGTGCTTGTCGGTGACTCGGAGAAGACAAGGTTACATTCACTTTCTGAGCAGGAGCTGAAACCAACAGAGAAGCACAAAATGAGACAAAAATCCTCTTCCCCCACCCTCTAGAGGCCCAAGTCAGGAGAACCAACAGAACACAAAGCAATCACACGCAGACAAGAGATTTTCGCAGAGGTTCCTCTGATCCAGCTCCCAGCTGAAAGAGCTGAGAGAAGAGCCCCTTTGTTTATTCTTTTACTTTTATACATTTGTGGGTCTAGCAGAAGATTGGCTTTTTGGGGTTTCCACCCCTCAGCCTCAGTGGCCAGACGAATTGTCAGTTACAATTGTTTTCAGGTTAGAAATATGCAAACAAAGGACAAAGAATGAAAAACAAAGGATTTGTTTATATTACTTCTGTGGGAAAGGTAGAAGAACTGCTCTAATATTCTACAGTAACTAAAAGATCTAACTCCATTTATGAAAATCAAAAGGCTAATAAAAAAAACTCAGAAAAACCAGGGCAACACTCAACAGTTCTGGAGGGGGGCAAAAATCCAGGCAGACTTTTAGCTCAAGTAGAGGAACAGCTTCTCCTTCCCACTCCTGGGGAAAAACTACGGAAACAGGAGAGCCAAGGCACCAAATCAGCTCGGTCTGCACAGCAGGTTTTCTTCCAATGCCCCTGGCAGAGAGAAGAGACAGGCCCTGCCCATCCCCACAGCACATTGCTCTCACTACAGTACATCCCATGATCCACACCCACCCAGCCCTTCCACATCCAAAACCCAGCACCATTCCCAACGGGCTGCCTCACACACAACAGGTTTTTCCAACCGCTGTCACACCTGAACACCTTGGACTCCTCAGGTACTGAGGGACTCGGAGCAGAATCAAGCGCTGCAGAATAAGAAGGGTAACAGCAGAATAAGAAGGGTAACAGCAGAATAAGAAGGGTAACAGCAGAATAAGAAGGGTAACAGCAGAATAAGAAGGGTAACAGCAGAATAAGAAGGGTAACAGCAGAATAAGAAGGGTAACAGCAGAATAAGAAGGGTAACGCTGCTTAATTCTCTTGCCAATTCCTGTAAGAAGCTAATTTTCAACTGTTTATTGCATGAAAGCAAAGTTAAATAAACCAGCTCTGGGAAAAAAAAACCAACAGCAACTATCACAAACTCCATTGGGAAACTCATTCAGGCTGAGCCTAAATCACCTATGTCCCCAGGCATGGAAAAGGAAAACCCAAATAAATGAGTCCCGCCTCCAACAGCGCAGGAAGAACAAAGACAGGACAGCACAGATGCAAACAGCTGTGGGAAAATTCCTCTGAGTTGCCATGTTCCAGTCCTGCCTTCCTACAAGATTCAAAACAAAGCACGGTTTTCATCTAAAACTCACAGGATCAAATTTCTGTAAATGCTCCATGCAGCACAGGTCCCAGGATGTGTACTGGACAGTAGAAGTGTTTGGCCAGGGGGCAGGGGCAGCAGCCAAGACACAGACACCAGCTTCAGGAATCCAGCCTCATCCACCAGAGCTCAAAGCAGCAAAGAATTCCAAACAACAAAGCCCTGCAATGCCCCTCACCATTGCTACCAAAGACAGCGGCCTTGCAGGGACTGAGACACAGCACCAGGGACCCTGAGACTTCACCATCCTCCAGAGCCACAGCCTGCATGCGGGGAACCCCCTGTCCCAGCCAAGCACTGGACAGCCTCTCCCACAATGTGCGTCCACCCGCAGGCAAAGAGGCTTCCGACTGTGCTGGGACAGGGCCCTGCTCAGACAATTGGGTGCCAGCAACAGGCTGACACAACGGCCAGTGCGGCAACAGCCGGGCTCGGCTTCCTCGTGGATTGGGCCCAAAGCCTGGCCAGGGCTTCAGGAGGAATCCAGGAGCTGCCTTTGGCCCTGCACCTCCCAGCAAAGCCACAGAACTGATTTCAGGACCCTGTCCAGCCTCTAAACACTGAAAGGTCAAGCCATGTTCCACTAAAGATCCTGGCGATTTCACTGCTGAAGGAATACAAACACAACACCTGGCTTATACCTTCATCCCACGGCCAGCTTGAGCTCAGGGCTCTTGTTCAGGCCTTGGCACTTCCTTCACAAGTTACAGCCAACTCACAGGTGCCCAAGCATTTACACTTCTGATGCTGAAGCTCATACACCCATTCTGGCTGAACTCTACTCACAGTCGAATGGCAGCAATTCTGTTCTGCATCACACTCTGAAACAGCCTGGAAGGAATTGGGTGAAAGAGCCTGAGAACCATGAAAGACTACTGAGACTGTCATCCCAACACCTCTCCCAGACATCCAGCTCAAGCAAGTATTCCTGCTGAAGCACAGCCTAAAGGAAACCCCACCACTGGCAATGCCAGATGACAGCACGTGGCACCTCCAAGTCCCCAGCTACTAAGGGAGCTGGAATAAAAACATTCCCCGCAATAAAAAAAAAAGGGAAGGGCTTTGGTAAGGACTTTCCTAATTCTCCTGGGAAAATTCTCAAAGAAAATCATGGTCAACTGTTTACAGCATGAAATCAACACTAAACAAACCACACTGGGACACCCAATAGCAGCTCTCACTAAAACTCCATTGCGAATTCTCCTTTGGGTTGAGCCTAAACCACCTTGGCCCCCAGGGATCGCAAAGAAAACCCCAAATGAACAAGTCCCTCCCCTAACAAGAAAAGCAGGACAAAGAGACAGGACAGCACTGATGCAAACAGCTCTGGGAACCCCTCCTGCAGGTTGCCACATTCCTGTCTACCTTCCCTGTAAGGCTGAAAGCCAGGCAGAAATTCAATCTAAAACTTACAGAACCATTGATTACAGCAGCCTCAAAAACACCATAAAGAGAAACAAAGAGGTAACAAAGGGACAATGTCAAACAAGCCTCACAAACAGGGACTCACTGAAACTCTCCCAATTCCATCTGCTGCTTCTCTCTCTGCCAGGGACCAAGAAGTCCTGCTTCAGTTCTTGTCCAACACTTGCCAGGGACCTCGAGAGAATAAAAAGGGCAATTAGTACCGTCCATTAGGGCAACAGGCTTTGGGTTCAGCCTCCTGTACATGGAAGCAGACGCTCCTCACCCTGCCAGAGCTGATTTGTCCATTCCCTGCCCTGCTCGCACAACCCTTCAGCCACGCTGCCAAACCCAGCGCTGCTGCAGATCTGCAGCACAACAGCAGTTTATCCACAGCAGCATAACCAGAGCAGTTCATCCACTGGGGGCTTCCCCAAATGCACACTTCCCATTACACAACCACAGCAACCCAAGGGCTTTTTTTACATGCTCACAATTTGCCCCAAACCCCAGGTACACAAGAACACCATATGCCCCCAGAGTGGCAGGAGAAACTACAACAGACTTAATCCCTCAGACAAGAGCCAATCCAACACACCACGGTGCACTTATGCTGCTTGCTGTGGAGGGTCAATACACTTTCTGTGTGTGCTGACCTACAAAGCATAAAAACAAAAACCAAACCTGCCCCATAAATAAAACTAAACCCAAAGAAAAAAAGCATAAAAAAACCTCCATACACTAGGAAATTCTTGCATGCTTTCAAACATATCACCTGAGAACTCAAAAAGCCATTTACAATAGGAAATACTCCCAAGCCAGACAAAAAGTACCAAACACCAGACCCAGCACACAAAGTTCTGGGTGCAAAACCATCACACCTTATGACAAAGCCAAGACAAGGAAAAAAACTCCTCCAGGCAAGAAAAGTTACATGTTCTTTGCCACACTGATAAAAGCCCCAAAACCATTCCACCAATCCAAAACCAAACAAACCCCAGGCTGTCCTGAGGTTCATTTGATGGTCAGCATTTTCTCAGATGAGAGATCTCTAAGGGAGGTCCCACACACCTTTTCCAACCCCTCTGTCCCTGCTTCCCTCCCCCCCTCAGGCACCACTGCCCTGCCCAGGGGCTGAGACTACCTGAACACCTCAAAAAGGAAAGCTTAAGCTACCAGAAATAACTCACATCTCCCAAAAGCTGCCTCTACTGCCAATAACTAGCCCATACAAATTTAATGGCAACTCCCAAGGTAATTTTGTTACCAAAGCCACCTCATAAATCAGCCAAGAGCACAAATCGCAACAATTGTCTCTCCCTGCCGTGTTCTTTCCAAGTTAAAGGCAGAGTATAATCTCGAGTACCATATACAGTCCAGCTACTTTACCATATCCTGTGCACCATCATGTAATCACATTACAAAGCTCCCACAGCTTTCCCTGAGAGAGTTTTCGTTTGTAGCTTCCCCCCCTCAACAAAAGTCCAGAACAACAAAAAACCACCCTGGTGCCTCCCTACCCCCCCTGCCCAGAGCTGCCAAGCCAGCAACATCTCCCAGAAAGCCAGCAACATCTCCCAGAAAGAGCGCAAGTCCTTAACTCCTGTCCCAAACACAGACCCCAGCCAGGCTCCTACACCACAAGAGATTAAAGGGGGAAGAACAAAGGCAGGAAAGCCTCCGTGCTTTCCCCGAGAGCGCATGTCTCCTTCTCACCTGCAAAAGCACCAAGGCCCAGCGTAATTCTGATTCATAGAAGAGCTTCTCAAGGCAGAAACCCCCACACCCCACCTGAGCCACGGGAAACCACAAGCAAAAGGGAAAACTGACACACAATACACAAAATACCCACCTAATTCAGCACCAAAAAAGGCCAAAAAGGAACCTAACCAAAGCAACCTTTGCCTCCTAACCCCACACAAGAAAAGACCTTGAAATTCTGAGACAAACTCGGGCACGCCCAGAACAACTGCCCTGCAGCCACACCACAGCTTCACCTGTCACCATTCACCACATAACACATACCTAACCACAGCCCCACAAACCACACCTCAGAGAGGAACAAAGAAACATGCTCTTACCACACTAAAACAGCCCAGAGAAACCACACGGCCACGGAGACCATCCAGAGAGTTCCACACGAAACCGGTGGAGCAGTAACCCCTTCCAGCAGCTTTTGAATCCCCTTCCGGCTCGTGATTGGCAGCGCTGATTGGACAGCGGGCCACGGGAACCGCCCCGAGCCCGGCCCCGGACCCCCGGCCCCGGCCCCGGCTCCGGCTCCGCCCCACCCTCGGTCCCGGCTCTGGTCCCGGCTCCGCCCCACCCTCGGTCCCGGCTCCGGTCCCGGCTCTGCCTCACCCTCGGTCCCGGCTCTGGTCCCGGCTCCTCCTCACCCTCGGTCCCGGCTCCGCCCCACCATCGGTCCCGGCCCGGCCCGGGCTGAGGGGCCGGGGGCTCCGCGGAGCCGGGGGCCCTTCCCGTTCCTGTTCCTGCGGCCAAACACTGGAATCGGGGGTGGGGGGAGCAGGGAAATGAATTCTGGTGGGCCGGGGTCTCTCCCTCGGGCCGCAGGAGCGGGACCTGCCCCCGTGCTGAGCTGCAGGAGGAAGCTGTGCAGTCCCTGGGCAGGGATCTGCGGCAGCCCGGCTGCACCCGGATGCGTGGAGCACCCGGAGCACCCTGGGGTTGAACCACGCTGCCCTGGGAGTCATCTCCAGGCCTGCGCCAGATGGAACTGAGACTTCGGATGTGTCTGACTTGGGCTCTTGTGTCGGCGGTCCTTACAGGGGCAGAGACAGCTAACAGGGAAATACCCTGCCTCTCCATGCCCCGGGGAGGGTTTTACTGACTGTTTGATTTGTTCTTTGGACGGCTTGAAGGGGGAGAAAGTCCCCTGAAGCATGCATGAAGAAGAGGAGGCTGTGGGAGGAGGTGGTAGATCTGACACACGAGCAGCAGGACAGCAGTCGTGTGACTTAGGGTTCAGTCTGTGATGAGAGCTGGAACAGAACGCCTTTGCTTTCCCGCTCTGGTGACGGTCCCCAGCATGGGCTATGCTCTAGTGCAGGAGCCATTTGTGCCGCCTCAGCCTGTGGCAGTGAGGAAACAGGTAAGCTCAAGGCAGATTTCCTCAGGTCTGTGTTCCCCACATCACAGGTTGTTTGAGGAGAAATCGAAGGAATCCACATATTAAATGTGCAGTGGAGGCACTCAGCTCCTGCAGGTGTGGGTCTGTGGCACCCGTTTCTGGCCTTTTCCCAAGGAGGATAGCTCCATTACCATGGAGAATGGGGTAATTGTTGTCTGTCTGGACACGATGAGGCACCTGACCTTGCTTCAGCTGCTGGACTCTGGGAGTCTGTGTCACCCAGTTCTTGGTCCTGAGCTCCTTAGACCTCTCACTGTGCACCTTTCTCCACTGCCAGTCCTTTGGATGCTGCCGTTCCCCTATTCCACTTTCTTTCAGAGTCAGTCCCAGATGGCTGCTATGCCAGCAGCTTTGCACTCCTGGGTGATGTTCCCCTCTACTGGGATGTGATAGATTATTAGTTGGAAACCAGGTAGAGGAGCAGTGCATGCAGCACTTGGATTTTGGCTTTGCCCTGAGATTCCTGCCTCCCTGTCAGTCCTAGCTGTAAGTGAGCATTCACTCTGGAGAAATGAGTGCCTGCTGTGTGGGTGGCTGCACTGGGACATGGGAACCTGGATCTACCAGGCTATTATCTCTGCCTTCATTCCTTTCCCTAGGAAGCCACTGACAATGCTGCTGAAGCCTCTGGAATCACCAATCACTGGATATCAGCAGGTGGATTCCCAAGTTCAGCCTTGGGCACCTGCAGTAGAAGAGGGGTCCTTATCCCCAGCAAGGAGAGGCCGGTGCCCCAGGGTGTCAGGTGCAGCCAATGAGCTGTCCAGGGAATGAGCAGCAAGTCCCCTGTGCCCCTGCCCTCACACTCAGAGCGGCAACAGCTGCAGGTGAGAGCTGTCAGCAGGATGAGGGCTCAGAGCCCTGCTCAGAGCAGGTGAGAGCTGTCAGCAGGATGAGGGCTCAGAGCCCTGCTCAGAGCAGTGCCAGGAGAAAGCAGTTTGGATGATGAGGGGGCGGTTCCTGCTGAGGGCTGCTTTAAGAGGGGTTTGTCTCAGTCCCCTGGTATAGAGCTGCTGGTGGAGGGGGCTTTTTGTTGGGCCTTCTGGGATAGCTTATGGAGTGATGGTGTGAGTATGTCATGGGGTTGGGATGCACTTATCTGTGGAGCACTGTTTAATGGAGGTGCTGAGGGGCAAACCTTTGTGCTAGGAAGAAGCAGCTGAAGAGGTGAGCTAGTTTGGGTTTGTAGGGGGAACTTTTCTCCTTTCCCTCTTCAATTCCATCTTGCCAGTCCCTCCCTGGTGCCCCCAGCAGGGAAAAAAATAAAGGTGTGGGGGGGTGGGGTTTGAAGACAAAAGAAGTTTATATTGAGGGGAGAAACTTCTTTTCTGTTGTTGCCTGTAATTAAACTGGGGGGAATCCTACTTCACCTGGGATTTTAAGGGTATGAATTGAAGGAAAACTTGGCTTTTTCAGTGTGTTGGGGATATCAGTTGATAGGGAATCCCTGTTTTCCCTTTTAAATGGAAGGGGGGAAAATATTGTTGTGTTAGGGGTTTGAATTGAGGGCAATCCCCCATTTTTCGTTATGCTAAGGCTTGAAGTGGGATGGAAGCCTTGTTGTTGTTCCTTTTAAAGGGTTTGCATAGAGGTAAAAATTTCCCATTTCCCATAATTTGAGGGATTTAATTTGAGGAAGACCCCTTGCTTTTCTGTTCTGTTGAGGATTAAATTGGAGGGGAGAATACACTTCTTTGCCATTGTATTCACTTAAGTTAAGGCCAGCTTGGCTGGTGGAGGCTTAGTTGTTTTGTTATATGCGATTTTTAAGGTTTTCTTCTGTTTAGTGGTTTTAAGGTGGTCTTTAACAAATTGTTGTGTAGTTTTATTTTGTTTGTACATGGTCTATGGTAAGGGATATGGTCTATTTACTTAAGGTCGTATTTCTGAGTAGAAGTATGTTTCTTTGGAGTGGAAGTAAAGCTGGGTATCTGTGGTAAAGGTCAATGGAGTGAGGTGAGGAGTGACCAGTGGACAGAAGCAGTTGTTATTGCTCTGGTCTCACTTTCAGGTTTGGATACAGCAGCACCGAAGCAGATGCAGAGACCATCGTGACATCCACAGTGCTGAGGCGTTCTTTTGTGTTGAGGATGGACTTGGTTGGCTCGTCTTCTGAAAGCTAGGTGTTGGGGACAGGGGTCACAATAAAGGGAGAAACCTTTTCAGTCCCAAGAGGCAATTTAAAGCTAGCTTAGAGGAGAGGGCCTTAGAGGGACAGACCCCTCAGAAGTAAAGGGTGAGGGTTTCTCCCCAGCATCACCAGAGCCTTTGCCAGGCAGGGCAATTCTGACCCATCTTTGTGTTCTAGCAAGCTTCACGTCTTCAGCCTTCTTTGAGTCTTTGAGCGTTCACAGGCTTAGGGTACACAGAGATGTTCCTGGCCAGCCCTGGGATCTCTGTCCCAGGACTATCCCTGGTTGCAAGATGTAGGGTTATAATGAAGTAGGGTATAGCAGGGGCACTTGACAGTGACACACAGAGGCTGAGGGAGGATTTGAGAGGTAAAGGATGCAAGGGCTAGAGAGCACATAGTGAAAATAAGGGGTACAGGCTAGGATACAAGTTAGAGTTACAGGTATACCAGCCCTCACAACGTTGCTGTTTCCCTGAGAGCAGCTGCAGGCAGCAACCCTAATGCAGAACAGTGGCAGAATACCTGACAGGGGCAGGTAGAAACCCTAAGGGTAGGGCTAGCAAGTAAGTGAGAGTGGGGGGCGGGGGGAAGAGTCCACTGGATTGGGGTTCAGCATAGGATGCCCACACTGGGATCTCCCTGTCCTGCTGCAACTGGGGATGCTCACACCCCTGGTGGAGGCTGTAGTGGGTGCGCTCAGCACCAATAATGCCACAAAGACTTTGGCTCTGCAGCTGTCAGCCTCTGAGCAAAGCCAAAATGTGCTGCCCCGGGACCTGGGCATTCTTAGGATGTGTTGAGTAGCAGAATTGCTGTTTTTTGTCTGATGTGCTGCTAAGATCATGCTTTGATGTTTGGTTTTCTTTACGGTAGCTGATGAAGAGACACCAGCCTGGTGACAGCAGGACATTCCCAGAGGGCGAGGTGGCCTTCCTTGACTCCCAACGTGGATTCTGATGCCCGGATGTCCTGTCCCAGAGATAAGTGGAGGGCTTGGGGCACAGAGGGGATGAAAATGGGGTGCTGGGTTGGGACTTGCCAGAGGGATTTGAGTCAGGTTTGGATAGGGGGATGTCCAAGATGTGACCCCTTAGGCCACATCAAGGGCATCTCTCCCAGCACTGAAGTGCGCAGGGCCGAGCAGTCCCGATGTGTGTCGTGGTGTGTCTCATGTGGCAGGTCTTTTGCCTTAGCCCTTTGAGGGGCCTATCAAAAACACCAGGCGTTGTTCTTAGCATCTCCCTGTTCCTTGGCCAGGTGCTGATACCTTTGAGCCACTGGTTTGGACTTACATCTGAATTGCAGCTCTTCAGAAGCGTCCAGTCCAATGTCTTCTCAGGCCTTGTTCTGAGCTGTATCGACAGCTGTCCACTGCCGTGATCCATTATGGTGGGTTAGGACTTGTCCAAATGCAAAGATAGAGGATTCTGACCGTAGGACTCTTGGGCATCCATCTTTGTGGCTCTTGGAATGAGTCCTCTTGTTAGCATTTTCTTCCTGCAGGGTTCTGTGAGCCTGGCCAGCTCACCCTTGGTCTTACCTTGGTCATCTCATTCAGAGTCCTCACTGTCATTCTTCTTGCCAAGAGTTTTCTCTCCCTGTTGTATCCCCTTGTTTGTTGTCTCCTGTGTCACAGGTGCCAGTGAGTGTTTGGCCTGGAGCTGCTCTGCCCTGCTGCCTAGCTGGCTGTAGGGGTAATAGGACAAGCCCCAGGGGCCTGAAATGGGTGGTGTAGGGGGGAGTTGGACTGTAGAGGGTAGAGGGCCTTCCTAGGTTGCCACCAGATGCCTGCAGCTGTCAGGTTATGCTGCAGCGCTTTGACATTTTTCCCTAGCTTCCTTTCAGGTGCAGATGGATTGAGCCCGTTGCAGAGCGCCCCTCCCTGAAGCGGTCAGTCACTGTTTGCCTTTGCGGGGGTGGTGCGCATGGTGACTACATAACAGCGTTGTTCTTTGTCTTTACTTTCAGGAAGTGAAGCTGGATAGCGGCAGTCAAGGTGATGTGAGCAAGGTGAGCGGTGATTGGTGGACAGAAGAAGCTGCTGTTGTTCAAGTCTCACTTGCTGGTGCCCCTCTAAGTATCTGTTTTTGTGCGTTTTAGGTGGTCCCCTCCCATTACGCCGAGTTCCCCTCACCAACCAGATGATGGATCCGCTTTGCCCGTCTCGTGAGTCCTCTGGGGAGCAGCACAGAACTGTGATGAAGCCTTGCTCTTCTCTGTTTGAAGGTGCCATCCTGGTTGGCTTTGGTGTTAATAGCCTGGGCATGGAGGTGGGTAGGGAGGAGGAAGAGTGAGGGTCCACTCAAGATTCCACCTTGTTGCATCAATACAGAGCTCTGCACAAACACAAAGCTGGACACGGCTGTTTTGTAACTCACAAATACGTTTTATGGCATTGAAAAGGCTTGATAATCTTGCAAATCTCTTTTTCCTGAGAGCAGAGTCCCTCAGCCCACGGAGTGTGCCCTGATCTCCACGCTGCCCTCCAGTCACACACGTGTACAGGGCCAACTGGTCATTTCATGGTCAATTTTTATTTAATTTTAATTTTACATGGAGCATCCATCTGGGAGCGAGACGTTGCTAAAGTGTGGCTCAGTAAAGACACCTCGGAAGTGTAATTGTTATTTTTCCTGCTGAGTCCTCTCCTGTCTTGTGAAAATGTCTCTGTTGTGGTTTCAGGCAGATTTTGGGAGCAACCCTCCCATGGGGCCCCCTCCCAACCCCCAACTGGTTTGGGGAAAGACTTCCTCAGAGAGAAGTGGAAAAAACCTGTTTATTAAACAGGCAAAGCACTCCCAGCACAATACCCGATGACAAGAGCTTCATGCCACTTATGGAGGGATAACAAACTTAAAGAAAGAAGGTCTCCTCTTGAAGACAGTCAGTGTCCTCCGCCGCTCTGTCTCCGCTGGCGCTGGGAGAAAAGGAGATGTGCGGGGCTGGTCTTGGTGGGGTGGGTCCCCTGTGGAGGCCCCCAGGTCCTTAGTCTGGGGAGCTTGGAACAGTTCCAAGGAGAGGGTGAAAAAAGAAAAAAGGGAGGAAAAAAAAAGCAGAAAGCTTCAGCTACTCTACAGCATCTAACTACGCTAGCACTTAACCAACTAACTGCTGGGGAAAAAAACAACAGAGCTTCTTTTGTCTTGCAGTGTTCCAACTCCCCCGCTTCAAGGTCACTCTGAGGAGCAGAGTTTTCCTGGGGAAAAACAAATGGCGCTTCCCCTCCCCTTTGCACCCCATAGACGATTGGGGGATACACAGTCACCCTAGGACAGTCCTGCGTGCTCTTGTTTGGCTTTCAGTGTTCACTTCTGACTGGCTTAAAGTTTGTTGCGAGTCATGTGACTTCTTTCAGTGTTCATGGCCGAAAAGCTGGAGCCTTGCATTTCAGAGGAGACCTTTTAGTTGGTTTAAAGCAAGAAATGATTCTTGCAGATGACAGACTTTCTGCGTGCTGGCTTTTGTGTTGTGGCAGTCAGAAAGCGTGTTTTCTGCCCTGCGTGGTTGGTGGATTTTGGTTTGTTGCTGGGGTCTTTTCAGGTTTTTAAAGAGCATGAGAAGGGTATTAGCTTTTTCCACAGAAATCCCCGTTTTTTTTAATGCTATAAAACCAGTATAGGGAGACTCAGTATTAAAATGATGAGAATTTTGACTTGCATCTGTAGATTGGCTTGCCACAATAGGCACTGACAGAAACTGGATGTTTAAAAAGTAGCTTATCTCTCTGGCACAGCTACTGTTCTGGGGCAGGAATTGTGCCCGTTGCTCGCTAGTGGTCACACGTTTGTTTACCATTACCCACATACAAAGGACCAGGTATCATGTTACAGGAATAGTATGATGTAAAACCAGAACCTCTTCCTTGCTACAGTTTTTTTTTTAAGGTTAATTTGTGTTTAGGTGGTTAAAAAAGTTAAGACTGTAATAACCACACAGTCTAACGCATGGAACTTCTGGTGCCATGTGTGACTTCATTGTGTGGCAAGTGTCCCAGGAGATGAGCTGTAGAGCTGTTTTCAATAAAACATAGAATTCTCCCTCTTTGCACTGTTTATCATCCTGTGCTTGGCCAGGAGGAAACTTGCAGCAAACACATTTGCTGAAGAGATGGGCATCATCAAGGCTGATCAAACCCTAGTGCTGCTGTATTCCTGCATGCAGAATTACAGAGTTAATTACCAAGAGTTAATTTAGAGTACAGAACTGATTTAATGAGAAGCGACTGTAAACCTGCAGATATTGTGCATGTTGTTTTAAAGGACACAAAATACTAGTTTCTCTAAGAACTTGAATGGGGTAGGAGTTAAGTTTTTTGTTTCATGGTCTGTTGCTTGTGACTTGGCCAAGTTACATAGCTTTTCACATGAAAGTCATTCCTGAGTGTGTTTGGGAAAAGAAACGTACTTAACAACATTTTAAAACGTGTTCTTAGAGTTTTAAAAGAGAATGGTCTCAATTCCACCCACTTGATGCCAAACCTCCTGACATAAGGTAAAACATAAAAAGAACTAGTACCGTTTGTTTGCTTTCTCCAGAATGTTTTTAATGGCAACTATTCTGGGATTTGCTTCCTTTCTGGAGTTTTTAAAAGTAACATCAATTGAAATTTTCTGGCAGTGCTAACAATGTCTTCCTACCCGTTCCATTCCTGTTAGAGGCCAGCTACAGCACAAAAGTCAAATGTTATTGTAAAGTTGAAGGAACGAACACAAGTTTCTTGTCATCTGACCCTGAAGTGGGCGTCTGTATTTCATACAACTGAAATGACTGGTTAAATCTGGAGACTTCTGAGCACGAGAGAACTAAAGTAAGTGCCTTTAAGTAGACTGTAGTATACCCTTCTGTAAGATAGAATGTGTTTTTTTTCCCAGCCAGCTCTAAGTAACTCAGGTGCAGTGTTGTTGCATGTAGTGAGTGGAAAGGCTGTGCAGCAGAGGCTGGCATGTGACTGGACCCATCAGTGTGGAAAGTATCTAAGCTTCTAGGTCCAGCAAAATCCCTGCCTGTTGCTCAGAAGAGAGCACCTCCAGAAGTGCCCTGAGAATGGCTTAGGCAGGGCAGTCCCAATGTCTTCTTTCTTAGGGATGGAATCAAGCAGTGGTTTGTAAATTACTTTATCACAGTCTGCTTAGTCTATTTTTTTAAGTGCAGGCCAGCTCAGAATGGCACTTTCTCCTTGGTATTATGTGTATTCATGTAGTGGAAGATTGAACTAAACAGCAGCTGGCAGAGGATGAGTCTGATGGGTTGTACATGTTCTTCAAGGAAAGTTGGGGGGAAAGTCTAAGTAGGGGGATGTAGTTTTAACTGTTACAGTGTCCCTTTTTCATACTGTGTATCATTGCTTAACAGATGCAATTTCCATTTCTCCTGTGGAATCATGGGTTAAATCTTTAGCAGCAGAACTACAGGGGCCTAAGGGGATGTCTTTCAAGAAGAGTGAGCAGAGAGCAACTGAAGGCTTTCTTAATAGAAAACTAGGGAGGTGTGTTTGCTGTCAACTGCATCAGCTTTTGACACTGTGGGAGGCATGCATTACCTGCAAGGGATTGGAAGTAGTGAAAATAGACCCAGTGGGTTTAGAAAGCCACGGATCAGCTTTCAGGCATAGTTTTCCTACAGATGTAATGTTGAGTCCAGAGGTAATCTGACAAATGCTTTCTTTAAAAACCCCACTCACTTTTTGTCATGTCACCTAATCTAGGTAGATTTAGCTGTTAAAAGGAAAACCACTGCTTCCTTTGCTCCAGTCACAGGACTGAATTTCCACTTTAGAACTCAGCTACCAGACTGAATATTAAGAAGCAGTCCAGGAAAAAAGATAATTGTGGCAAGGGAAAGGTAGTACATATAGACCAAATACAGGATTAGCAATAAGTGAGTACAAGTGGACAGAAATGATTGTTAGCATAAATTGCAAGGAATAGAACTCTTGACAATTGCTGGTCAACAGGCCTTAGCAAATAATTTTATGTATTGCTACTAAATAATGTGCTGCTTTTATTTGTAATGGTGATATAAAGCACAAATATTATCTATCAGATCCCATGACAACCTATGTTCTACTCTATCAAGCTCAAGTTAAATCCAGTAAAATTGCTTTGTCTCCTTGCTAGTCTGGATTCAGGAATGAATGTTCAACTAGTGCAAACTGCAGAATATCACAAACAAAGTTGTCTGATTTGTTTTAAATTTGCAGAGTAATTCCCTTTTGTTCAGCTGCTGAGACATGTGAGCTTTGTATGGTAATCAATTTTTGTGCAAGTCAAGAAGTACAGGAGTGATACCAGGGAATCAAATGTGCTTGCAGCGGAAAACTACTTGCAAGGTTTCTCCCTGTGTGGAAGTGTTGGAGTCCAGGGCATTCCTTTGGTTGCCCTGGAGGGTCAGGGACCTGGGCAGGGGGGTCTGGGACCCCAGCCCAGAGCTCAGAGAGACACTGGCTTTGATTTCAGTCCATGGGAAAAACTTCCTACACTGAGAGAAGGTTTACAGGCCACAAGAATGTGAGAAATAGTAGTTTAGCTTATCACAGAATGAGAAAATAGTAGTTTTAGGTTCCTAGCATTGAAGTGAATGGGGACAAGATGGAGAATCTGGGGCGTTGTCTCCTTCTTCTTCTCCTTCTTCTTCCCTCACGCCATTGCTGCATTGACGTGGCACAAAGTAGTTAGTGAGGATTGGGTCAAGGTAAAGATGACCTTTTTAGTAATAGTGATAGACATTGGTAAGAAATAGTAAATAAGAAATACGTAGTAATTAGTATAAAAGATAAGGACAGCCCAGCTCGGGGGGAGATGTGAGGAATCCATGCAGCTGCGAACATCTTGTCGGACTCCAAGAAAATTGTAAGATAAGAACTAATAAACGAAGTATGCAACCTTGAAAAATCTAAACCTGAGAACTCCGTCTCTTCCTTTAGCTCGGCTCAGAGCTGTGCAGGGGAGCAAAGGACCCTGAAACCACCTCAATGTTGGGGTAAGCCCCCAACATGGAAGGACTATTGTGATAATGGGAAAGATGTAGCTATTTTAAGGCTGTGGTGGAGTACGTTTTTTGAATTGTTCATGGCAATATCACTTTGGGTGGCTACCAGAAGCTGTTTCTACAATTAGAGTAAGAAATAATATTAAAAAAGGAACTATTCCATGTGAGTTTAACATGTTTCTGAAAACTCATTTTCTCTTGGTCTAGAGAAGTCTGCTTCCTTAAGGGTGTGTCCTTGTTTGATGGGTACTTTTTAATGAGACCTTAATCTTGTCTATTGTCTGAAGATCACAGAAGCATAATCCAGCTTGGTAGGGACTTCAGGGGGCCTCCAGTTCAACCCCTTGCTCAAAGCAGGATCAGACCCAGTTGCTCAAAGCTCTATCCAGCAGGGTCTTAGAAACCTGAGGATGAGGTCTGCAACTTCCTTGAGGCCTGTTTGCACAGGCTCACTGCTTTACAGTGCAAAAGAAGGGGTTTGTTGTGGTTTTTTTTTCCCCTGAAATCAAGCTGGAATCGAGTTTAATTCCTGTTGTATCTTGTCGCTCACCACTTTGAAGACCCTGGCTGTGCCTTCTCAGCAACTGCTTCAAAGACAGCAGTGAGTGGCTGTGAGGTGCTGCTGAAGCTGTCTCTTCAGGCTGAGCAATTCCCAGCTCCTTCAGCTTCTCACTGTAGGGAGGGCAGGGGCTCCATGTTCTGCTCCTCTTGGGGAACCTCAGCTGAACTCACTGCAATTTATCAATGCCTGTCTTTGACTGTTTTGGACTGGGATCCGAAAGTGGTCTCTGTTCTAAATGCTATCTAATGAGTGCTCTATAATTAATGACTAGGACTTAGTTTATTTATGGAAATATGGGTGGTTATAAATGTGCTTATTAGTATTTAAGATTTTTAGGTATGACTGGATTTCAGAGCAAAATTTTTTTAGCAGTAGAAGTATTCTTCCACTTGCATACTGATGAAATGAACTCACATTCATTTTAGTGAAAGTGCTTCATGATTTAAAAAATACTGTGACAGATAACACCTTATCTTCATTACATATTTATTCAACTTGATTAGCTCTAATTTGTGTCATTGAAGTGTTGGAAATGAATCAGAGTAGTTGGTTGTAATTCTAGAGGGAAGTTTTCTATAGAAGTTGAAGTCAGATAATGAATTTATTCTCACTGTAAAGAATGTTTACAGAGATGGGTCTGGGGAGAATTGGGGAATCTTACACAAAGTAAACTGGCACACACAGAAACGAAAACATCTGCTGCAAGACCACACACATCTCGTTTGCTTGAAGTGGCCTGGTGGGGTGGCAGTGTGGAGCAAAGGGGAGCTCTGTCCTGCTGTCTTATCAGGTCCCTCAAAGAGAATTTTTTCTGAGAACCTGACAGGATCTCTGCCTGTTTAGTTTTTCCACACCTCAGTGTGGATTGTAGTCAGTGTTCTGGATTATTTCAGAATCTTACCACACCTCATGTAATGCTACAGTTCAGCCCAAACTTAGTGAAAGTGCAGTCAGGGGAGGAAGGAATACAGAAAGCAAAGGAGCAAACAGAAGGTTTTGGAAACGCTTGGTGCTGTTCCCTGTGTGAGCAGGAGTTCACTGTGATTGCAAGGCATGAGCAGTGTCCAAAGGAGCTTTTGCTTTTCTGAGCTCGGGCAGTGGGCTGGCTGTGAGGTGAGTGTCCAGGGTCCTGGGTGGGCTCTGTGGCCTCTGCCAAGCTCTTCCAGTGGCTGCAGGATCAACAGCCAGCTCGGGTGTGCCGGGACCCGCCGCAGTCAGAATTTCCATTGTGCAGTGCAGAGCTATCCAGGGTTGTCACGTCCTTTAAAAGTGACTTTTCTAGGGCTTGTTTGTTCTCTCTTGTCTCTTGTGGTTGGTGCAGCCTTAGGTTAAATTCATGTGAGCTCCAGTTAAAAGCTCCAATTACTTAGCCTCTGCTGACATAAAAAAACTGGGGCTGCTGTGCCTTTGTCTCACCTGGCATTTCTCACTTAAAATATATTAAAAAAAGGATACTTCATATGGAAGATTTTTTTTAAACAGCCTTCTGAGTAAATAGGCTTTTTACCTTTATAAAATGAAGAATCTCATCTGAACAAGTATTGGATGTTGACAAGGTGGCATAGCAATATAGCCAAAGCTGAATCTACTTTAAGTTTACAGTATGTAAGGTATTGCAAGGAAGAAAAAGCTGTCAAAATAGCTTCTCTTAATACTTGATAGAATCCTGCCCAGGGTCCCACCTTCCTTAAGTTTATAGGACGTAAGGTATTGCAAGGAAGGAAAAGCTGTGCAGCTATCTTCTCTTAATACTCTATGGTCAAAATATTCAACTCCAATGATGCAACAATATTTCTGCGGAGAGTAGTTTGAAAGGATAATGATTTAATTTTGATAGCTAATAGCTTTTTATTGAAACTGTTGGCTTTGCACTAAAAGTAGTTCAGGGCCCCTATTTCAGTATTTGGAGAAAGCTGAGACAGCTGAAGACTCAGAAGGGAGGTAGTAACCTCTGTGTGCAGTATCACACAGGCTCTGTGGCATTTAAAAGCTTTTTTCCTTCATTTTTTCAACTGAAGGTGTGTTCCTTTTTAATGTTGTGATTTTTTTTGTGTGATTTTTTTTTTTTTTTTACTGATAAGCTGTATCACTGAATATTGCAGTTTGAAACACAATATCAAGTTTTCTATGTTCTTAATGAGATATGAATGACTTGTGTAACAGACCTGTAGAACTTTAGGATGTGGTTTCCCACTTTATTCCTGCAGACACATTTATGTAGTGTTCAAGTGATGTCAGAGCACTTTTCCTGTTGCAGTGTCACTGCCCAGTGTTACGCAGGAGCGTGGGCTGCCTTTGCTGGTGCGAAGATCTGGCCGCAGTTTCCAGTGTTGAGGGGGGAGAGACGGTGCTTTTTAAAGACTACAGATTTGTGCAATGGAAACAAAGACTGTGTAGTCTGTAATTGTTTCTCCACCAAACAAACAGAATCCCTTCAAGACTGCTGTGTGATGTCAGGTTGGTTGATGAAGGGAGTAGTTGAAAGGGAAGTGTTTTCCCAGTTCTAGAATTCCTTTGTGCAATATTGGGAAATTAAGATGATGAATCCTCTGTCATACAAGATTCTGTCTTTAATTAATGCCACTTAAAAAAATGAAGAAAATCCTTTTTCTTAAAATACATGAAGGTTGTTGGACACGCGTTCTTTTGGTGTGCGAACTGAAGCTCCAGTTAGGAAATGGGGGATTATTTTGAAACAGAAGTACTGTGGAAGTCCAGCTTTCTTTTGTTTTGTTTGTTAAGCTTGAACCACTTGCGTGTATTGACATACTTGTGACCTGAAGAGCTGTGCAATGATACTCCAAGTAGGTAGCATTTCATAATATGCGTATACAGTGACTTAAAACAAGCACTCTAATGTCTGTTTACTGAACTAATACTTGTATTCCACCATCTGAATTCCATTCTAGAGCTTGAGTCAGAACGTTTCTTATAACAAGACCCAATTGCAAAGCTAGTAATGACTTTCTCGTTAGATTTGGATGTTTTTGAATAGTAACCTTCAATTATGAGGGGTTATGCAATTTTTTTGAATTACTAGTTGTAGAAATATGCCTCTTGCTGCTGAGGACTCCAGGACGGTGTAGATGAATGTAGACGAGAGATCTCTGAAGTTGGGTTTTAGAAGAAGGGGTTTATTGTATAAGATGGGAGGCCTTGCTCAGAGCCGCCAGGCGCAGCTGAAGCATGGCCTTGGAAGGTGGGGGTAGTGAGAGATAAGGAAATTCCAAGAGCAAGATGCAAGAGGTAAACAAAGAGATAAGAGGAGAGAAGAAACAGAAGAGACAGAAGAAACAGAGAAGAGGCAGAAGAAGAGAAGAGAAGAGAGAGGCCCACTCTCGCAGCCCCCTGATAAGGGGTCTCGAGGTGGGCTGTAACAGGGTTGTGCCAATGGGGTTACAGATACTTGATACTCCAGGGGGGTGTTACAAGTGTGGGATAAATCATACATTGGGGGTTGTTTTCCTAGGCATCCAGCAGCTAGGACATCTCAAACATCAAAACTTACTTTCAATTCTATCTCAGTTACAGGTTTCACATTCTCAGAATCTAAGCAATCATATTTATAGGGCTTTCTGGCTTCATCCTTCCCAACAACTAGTAGCTTGCAAAACATTCTTTTAAGTTCTTGGTGTCTCCCTGTGGTCCTCAAAAGTCTAAAATCTTTCCTGGAAAATAGTGTGTAGCACAGGAGGAAGTTTAAGTCTGCAATTTGTGTTTGCTTGTCAGATACCCTGCATGGCCTCATCATCAACACCTAAATATAATTCAAACTCCTTAGAGAATTCCTCCAGTAAAAGGGCAAGTATAACTTTGTTCATGTTTTTATTTTTTTTACATCAGAGTTCCCAGAGTACTTAAATGGCTTCTTGGATGTATATACTTATTTTTGTTGCTACAATTGTAATGCAGTTAAGGGAGATGATTTAAATTTCTTTTGGAGTAGATAAGCAAAATACTCTCTCACAGCTAATGAGAGGCTTCTCAAAACCAGTTCTAATGTACTTGACTTTATCCTCACTTTCTACCTTGAAATATTCTGTGGCAGTCTTGAAAATTTCTGGCTCTTTCTTGCCTTAGATTCTGTATCGCAGTTGCTAAGTTATGCCTTGTTATGTTTGTCTGGCTCAGTTTTAAGATGTTTCTCTAGAGTAAAAAATACTTTAAGCCAATCTAAATGTCACGCTCCTTTGCTTTCTAATGCTGTGCAGCTGAAGATGATGTAACCAGGGTGCAAGAAAACAGAAAGTACTGAATGTGGGGAAGTCACAAAAGGGTAGATTGCGTGCGATAGTTGTGAGTGTACATTGCTTAAGTAATTTCAGTTGATTTGTTTTTCCAAGCCCAATGTACTTGGGAACTTAAATGCACGAAAACTCCAGAGGACTTACATTATGGATGTTTAATTTCCATTTAATACAAATAACTGACTATTCTTTTAGGAGAAAGATTAAAGCCTGCTTATGTTTCAGATATGTTCAACCTTTACATGTTTCATAGCTGCATTTTAAGATAGCAGTGTGTGTTCCTGTTTTGGTTCAGTCTGTGTATTCCTAGTTTGGCTAAACCTGTTCTTTCCCATGCAGGAATTACCTTAAAGTTTGGTTGGTCTTATTTTTAATCTGGAACTCGAAATTGTAAATAAACTGTGATGGGCTGTTGTGCTTCTCTTCTTTGGACTCTAAAAGATGGAACTAACTGGGAACAAAATGAAGAACTACCTCGTCTGCCAGGAAGAGACCAGGGTTACAAGTATGAAGCTCTATGGCTGCACGATGCAGTGATGTTCAGCACTCTGGGACACACTTGTATCTTACTGAATTGTGAGGTTTGGGCTGGGGCTAAAGGTAAGTCATGCGGAAATGTCATCAATTTTTCAAAGAAATTCTGAAAGATTATTTTTATCACTCACCACAAATAACTGTAAACTGTTTAAAATCTTGGCTTCTATACATGGAAAGAAATTGCAAGTTATGTCCTAATAGTATCTACAGATTAGGTAGCACATGTTGGGTGGTATCTGATTTCACTGGTACTTAAGTGATACTGTCCTTAGCTCTCATTTTTGTCTTTTCACAGTCTTTTAAGAAACACGGCATTGTTTACAGACAAGGATGTTGCGTATGTGTGTCCATTTAATGGCCCCATTAAAGGACAAGGGTACGTCACAAACTGCAGGCTGTACCTGAGGAGTGTGGAAAATGTGAGTAATATGCCACAATTACTTCATGGGATGAGTTGGCTTTAAACTCCCTTCCGTTCACCCCCTCTGCCTTTGATTTCTTTTGTGACCAGTTCATTTGTTTTAGCTTTGGCACACATCTGTTTGTGGAATTGCATGGGAGGCTTTTTGCTTGAAATGGTCTGTAATGTTTGTAATAACCACATCTTCATTCTGTAATGACTAAATGGTAATTGCCTTGGTGCCACTGAGAAATCTATATAAAAATGTAAGTTCTTTAAAGCTAAATGTGTTCTAAAAGTGTGATTTTTGCCTGGTAAAATTACAGTTTAATCGCTTACACTGAGCTGATACCTTTATCTTTTGTCTGTCAGAGCTTTTTTTGAGCCATTCCCTTTACCCTTAATCTGTGATAGATGAATGGCAGCAACTAATGATGTGCAGTGGTTCTTAAAATGGCTGTCAGTAAACCAAGACATTGATTGTCTTTGCTGTTAGAAGAAGGAAAATACTTTGATCTGTAGAACCTATTGCGGGTGGGGGTGGTGGTTGCTGGAGTCCAGGGCATTCCTTTGGCTGCCCTGGAGGGTCAGACCTGGACAGGGAGGGGGGGTCTGGGACCCTGGCCCAGAGCCCAAAGGGACATTGGCTTTGATCTCAGTCCATGGGAAAGGCTTCCTGCGCTGCAGGAAGGATTGCAAGCCACAAGAGTGTGAAAGATAGTAGTTTAGCTTATCACAGGGTGAGGAAACAGTAGATTTGGGCTTTTAGTATTGAAGTGAATGGGGGCAAGATGGAGGATTTGGGGCGTTGTCTCCTGCTTCTTCTTTCTTCTTCCCTCACTCCATTTTCTGCAGTGACGGTGGCACAAAGTAGTTTAAAGAGATTGGGTCAAAGTAGAGATGACCCGTTTAGTATAAGTGATAGGTATTGGCAAATAACGATAAACAAAGAATACGTAGCAATTAGTGTAAAAGATGGCGACAGCCCGGCGCAGGAGGAGTCGAGGAGTCACCAGATGCCCGAGCAGCTGCACAGACCTTTGTGGGGCACTGAGAAATTTGTAAGATAAGAAACAATAAACGAAGTGCGCAACCTTGAAAAATCAGAACCTGAAGACTCCGTCTCTTTCTTGTGTTTGGCTCAGAGCTTTGCAGAGGGCAGAAAGGCTCTAAAACCACCTGAATCTCGGAGAAAAAAACCAAGAACTGGCGTCCCTGAGTGGCCTCCTCTAAAGGGGCAGCAAAAGGGTCACAGTGAACCCTCTGCAGTGAGCATCGCAAGCTCCCAAGAAGATCAAAAGCCAAACAGTCCGCTCCGGAGAAGAACGTTTCTGGCCAGAGCAGCTCATCTCAAATTCGTCCCAGACCAACAGATCTCCAAGGGCCCTGGAATCCGTCACCCTGAAACCTCCTGGACAGCGATCAGAGGACACCTCTGAGACGAATTTGACCACAGCTGCACACAAGCCTTTGTGCTTTGGTAAGAACAGTTGGATCTAGATTGTGGGGGGAACCACTTCACAGGAACAAATCTCTATTTTAGAAGCCCTAAAGGGGATCGTTTCAAAATACAGTGTGGCTCTGAAAGAGAAAGAGGTTCAGGCGTTGTAATTACCCACATTGTGAGACCCGTTTCCTGTTTGAGCCAGGATTTTGGCAGGAAGCAAACAGAGTTGTATGATAGAGCCACAAAAAAGGACAAAATAGCTGCTAAGCTGTTGTCCGCAGGTAGAATTATGTTAGAAGCTATATTGGAAAATACCAGTGAAAGTTCTGGGGTTGGACAGCTGCCAAGCAGAGGATAGTAGTGGCTTATCTGTCGGCCAGACAGAGGCAGGAGAGAAAAAACTCCTATCCCCAGGTTTAATACCTCCTCTGGGAGGTGGGGGAGGGGGGAGCTCTCAGCTCTCTCAGGGTTCATCACAGAGTTTGTCAAAAACCCCGAAACTAGTCCCAGGGAAGAGGAAACTTTTAATCCATCCTAGCGATCAGGAGGTACTGGACGTGCTTTATTTCGAAGCGGTTCCCAAGGACACCTTACATTTGTCCCAAGGCGGGGGGGGACAGGTCCGACACAAAGTCCACCCTGAGGTCCTTTTACCCCCCCACAATCACCATGCGGCCGTGCCCCGCTGCTCCTTTCCCTTCCCGTGCAGGAACTAGGTGCGTGGGGGGAGGGAGGAGAGGGGGAAGCGCCGTCAGAACAACAGGTTCCGACTGAAACGGTAATGGTGGGCGGAACTGCGACGCAAGCGCGCGGGGGCGATCCTAACCTATCTCGCCAGGGTGTGGAACGCGGCGGAGTGCGGTCGGAGAACATGTCGGGTGGGGGCGGATCGCAGGGGAAACCAGTTCGCGGACGAGCGAGCAGAGATCGCAGGTGGCGGGACGGGGGCGTGGGAAGAGCCAGGAACCGGCTCGGCGATTCGGCGCATTCCGATGACACAAGCTACAGGAAGCAACGCAGTTCAAAGTTCATCCGCATTGCGGGTCGCAGGGGAAAACCCGAACCCGGAAACACTGAGCAAAGCACGACAAATCCCAGAAGCCTCAGCGGTGAGTCCAGGCACAGGCATGGAAGGAGCTGGACGAGGCTCGAAACGTGATCCTGCTCTGGGCGGGGCAGATTCTGATGACGAGGGCGAAGGGGCGAACCCTGGGCGTGAGCGGGGAGGGGACACTCGGTCAAGCACCACCAGGGCGGGACAGGTGGAGGCGAAACAGGCAGGGAGGGGGCGTGGCCAAGGTGGAGAGTGTCTCCAGGGTGCCACCCCCACGCGGCGGATGTCACGGAGCTTGACTCCGCCCACCAGCAGCTCGCTGGCTTTTGACTCGCCTGCCCGCGGCAATTCAAACACTGCCGCATTTCTGCGGATGGGCGCGCATCCAAAACTATCTCAGATTTTACAGATGTATCCAGAACTTGAAAGCCTTTTGAAAACTCCGAGCCTGCAGAAGCCAGCTGTCAACGTGTCATCGTCACCCAGGAGCGGAGCAGCGGGGCCGTGGGCGCGGAGGGCGTCGATCACACCAAGCAAGGCATTATTTGGCAATGAGACACCTATGTTACACCGCTTCTTTCCAGTTTCATATGAGAAATCAACTTCTTCAGAAGAGCAGTTCAAACAAAAGCGGAGAGAACCTTTGCCAATGGTGAGGGATGATGAACCTGCAGAAGAAGATCAGGACATGTCAATTACAGATGACGACATCATCCGGATCACTGCTTCAGAGGGCATTCCTGTCCGGAAAGTAAAAGCACTTGAGTTTTCACAGCAAGCTTCATGCTTCTTGTTATCTAAGGACTTTATGAAACAGTTTTTCCGGCAATTCACTGAAGCAGCTTCAGAATTTCAACATGACCCCATGTCTTCTTTCTCTCAAATTTTTCTTCCAAGGAAAGGTGCTGCAGAGAAATTTGATGATGCCCAGCAATCCCTGGTTCCTGTTCTTTGGGAAAAGGAAACAAAACAGGATGAGGTGCAGCCTCAAAAACAGGTGGATCCTGGAAAGGATGAAGCAGCAGCAAAGCTGCAAACACAGCAGTCAATTCCAGAGTCGGACAAGACACAGGCTTCTGGTGCACAGGAATTTCTTACAACAGACTGGACGGACATAAGGAAATATGCATTGAAAGGGGAGACGCTTCCGATGGGTTCAAGAGGCATGGCTATGCCAATGACTTATGATGCACAGGATGCAAACCCAAGGTAGGAGCAATTAGATCGTGAAGTCGTCAGGGATCTGATGAAAGCCGTTTGTGATCGTGGATTGGGGTCTCCATACTTCAAACAACTTTTAAAAGGGACGTTTAATAGATATGGTTTAACACCCCTTGACCTCCAATTCCTTGCTTCCATGATCCTCACTGACTCACAATTTATTATCTGGGAAGCAAAATGGAGAAAAGCTCTTAATGAGCTCAGAGTCAAATACCAGGGGGGAGTGAATGCAGGCTTCACCATTGCTCAGTTGGCCGGCGATCCACCACTTGACAGTCCAGCACATCAAGCCGGAGTTTTTCCTCGAGGAGTGTTGACAGACATCAAGAATGCAGCCAGGAAGGCAATGGTGCAAATTCCACCAGCAGGAGTTACAGAAAGTAGTTTCACAGATATAAAGCAAGGTCCTTCAGAATCTTTCACCTCATTTGTCAATCGTCTCACACAAGCAGTGGACAGGCAAGTCACTGATGAGGGGGTGAAGTCACATTTGATTCGGTGTCTTGCATTTGCAAATGCCAATCCAGGATGCAAACGTGTCATCAGTGCAATGCCAGGCCAACCTTCTATGGCAGAAATTCTAGAGGTGTGCAGCAAGGTGGGGAACACCACAGCACATTGCCACGATTTTGGGGATCAGGTGGAAAAGGCTGTCAAAGAAGCGTTTGCAAATTTTCAACAAAGACAATGCTACAAATGTGGCAAACGAGGGCACTTCGAGAAGGACTGTCCAGAACTTGCAGAGATCGCAACCTCACTGGATGTTTGTCCAAGGTGCGGTATTCATGCTTGTAGTACATGAGAACACTGTTGTAACACAGAAAATGTAAGTAAGCTGTTTTTCACATCAAGGCACACTCATCTCTTTTAGGATTTTTAGTAAAAGGTAATGCACACGCAGACAAATTGACGATGCTAATTTCTAGGACTTTACCGAACACTTTTGAACAGGCAAAATTGAGTCATGCATTCTTCCATCAGAATGCTCAAGCACTAATGGAAACTTCTCACATTTCCAAAAGTCAGGCGAAGGAAATTGTTAGTGCTTGCCTAGATTGTCAGCTTGTACAGCCTCCTGCTTCCATGGGAGCAGTCAATCCAAGAGGATTGCACAGTTTGCAATTATGGCAAACTGATGTCACAAAATATCCATCCTTTGGGAAACTCAAAAATGTTCATGTTTCAGTTGACATATTTTCAGGTGCAGTCTTTGCATCATTGCACACAGGTGAGACAGCACAACATGCTTGTCGACATTTCTTGCAGGCATTTGCATCATTGGGCGTGCCGCAAGAAATCAAAACGGATAATGGACCAACATGTACAGGGAAAGTGCTTGACAAATTCCTGAAGAGGTGGGGTGTCCATCATACCTTTGGTATCCCACACTCTCCAACATGTCAGGCAATCATTGAAAGGACACATCCCTCATTGAAAGGACACATCATGCATTGAAATCCCTTTTGGACAGACAAAAAAGAGGAGAAGCAGACACAACACCATACATGCGCTTGAATAAAGCATTGTATGTGTCGAATTTTCCAAATGGCTCTTTTGCAGAACCAACTCCACCAATGATCAGGCGTTTTTCAAACAGCACAAGAGTGAAACTGAAGGAAAATACTTTGGTTTTGGTCAGAAACCCAGAAACAGGGCAGATTGAAGGGCCATTCAAATTAATAACTTGGGGCAAGGGATATGCTTGTGTCTCCACAGCGGTCGGACCGAAGTGGCTGGCGGCGAGGCACGTGAAACCGTACTGTGTCCAGATGCAAGCAGAGGCGGACCCCAAGACCGGAGGAAGAGAAGTGGGCACACAGACGTGAGCCGGTGTCAAGACAGCAGACATCCCTTCGTTCTACATGCAAAAGAGACTATGGGACTTGAGTTTTCTTTGGGGCTTGGGTGGTGTTGCATTTTTAGGGATTCCCGTGAGAAAAAGGCCATTGAAAATGAAAGAACTATCCTTGTGCCTCATTCTCTCCTTGGTTGCCTTGAGCAATGCGGCAGTTTTGCCCATGGCTCAACCAAATGAGAATGTTTGGATACCATCTGTCTGACACACTCAAAGCCAGGGAAACCCTTCTCAACATGTTTAGTGGGGTTGCCAGTGAGCAAATGGCCGATTCCGGAAAACATCCTTCCAGCGATTTCAAAGTCCATTGTAAATCCAGTGGACCAATGGGATGTTTGGACGAAGTTCCTTCCTGTGGCTTCTTTTGAACCTCAGGAACTGGAAATTCTTGGATCGGTCCAAATGCAATTTTGTGTGAAATTCGGCCTTTCTGGAGTGGCACAAAATAAAACTATAGACGTCACTCCAAACCTCAATTTTTACAGAAATTCATCATCTTGGTGTAATTACACTAAGATGTTTGACAAGCCATCCAACCATGTTCCAGCACAATTGTCGAGAGGGAGCTTTTTCATTTGTGGGGACAAAATTTGGCCTGCAATCCCCGCAAATGCCACAGGTGGTCCATGCAGCATTGGAATGCTTTCATTGCTAACACCCAACATGACATTGATTAGGGAACAAAAGCGTAGAGGGAAAAGATCTATCAAAATGTATGATCCAAATTGTGATGACAATGTTCACACATGGAACAGGGCTCAGAGGATTGCGGTTGCACTTTTTTCACCACGGGCAGCATCAGGAGTAGCCTTGACACAACTGGATCGGGTGGGTTGTTGGCTGAGCAAACATGCCCGAGCCACCTCTCTTGCGCTGAGTGACATGTTATTAGACGTTGACAGTGCAAGACGAGCAAGTCTCCAAAACAGGGCAGTGATAGACTATCTATTGCTGACCCACGGGCATGGGTGTGAGGAATTTGAGGGAATGTGCTGCATGAATTTGTCAGATCACTCCAAATCCATTCATGAGAACATCAAGCAATTGCAGGAGAGTGTGAACAAACTTGGAGAGGTAACTGGGTCATGGATGGATGGTGTGTTCAATTTGTTTGACCTTTCACCATTGTGGAAGGAAGTTTTAAAAACATTTATATATATTTTCGTAGGGCTTGTAATTCTTCTCATGATCTTGCCGTGTTTGCTTCAATGCATACGGCAGGCCATGGACTGGGTTGCCAAAGAGGTGTTTTTGGTTCAAACAGGAGGGGGAGAAGTGGTAACTTGTTTGATAAGCAGACATGGAAGAGAGTAAAATGTGCTTGTGATCTTTTTTTTTAATAAGGATTTGGGACTACTGAACCGAAATCTTTCTGGCTGTAGCTAACTGTTCTAGTAATGTCTTTTTGTCCTTTAGTTCTGCTTTCTGCTGTATATCAACAAAGCAGTATTAGCAAGCAGGGGCAGTCAGCATGCAGCCGAATGCATCTCTTAGGGTGCCCATTTTCCCTGCATACTGAACAAGGCATGAAATATTTTTGCAGCATGTTAAACTGGATGATGCTCAAAGCTGTAGAGTGACTGTACAGCCTTACTGACATGCTGGGAGAGGAGACTCAAAGGCAGAAACATGCTTTTGTTTCCTGTGTGTCTGCTTTCTAATCTGCCACGCATAAGAACATTTTGCTTGAGTCTTCTTTTCACCTTAATCTTTTCCTCACTCCAACTTTTCTTGCTGGATCCAGTTGTGATATTAAATGTTCCATTGGGTTTGGATTGAAAAAATGGGTGGAGCTTCAAGCAGAGGAGAGAACTCTTATGGATTAGCTATAACCTGTAAAGTAAGACTTTGCAATAATTCAGTAGGAAATGGAACCTAGAGGGTTTTTTTTTTTCCTCACTGATTATAGGAAGGGAAAAGTACATGCTTATGGATGAATTTAAAAAGAGCTTTTTGAAACTGGATGGCACACAGAGTGGTGCTGCTGTAATCCTGCGCTGCGGTCAGCCCCTGGTTGCAATGAGTGGCAAGAGGAATAAAGATGAGGAAAGATACCTTGATATCATCAGGGAGGCCAATGGGCAGATCTCCAAACTGACAATCTATGATGCTAGGCCCAATGTCAATGCAGTTGCAAACAAGGTAAACAGATGCTTCTAATATCTTCTTCTTGAAAGAAATGAGGAGGAGACTTTGAAGTTTTCTGTAAGAAGGTTTTGGGGAATAGTAGTGATCTTGATATCGATAAATTTACATAATCAACAACGGAGGGTAATGGACATGAGTGTCTACAGTAGGTCCCCAAGCAGAGTTTCAGTACTGTATGTGGATTTCCAGACATGTCTGTTCTCAGCCACGCACAGATGTTAGCGTGGGACTGAAGTCAGGCATGACTCCACTCTGCACTGGGAGGTTGCTGCAGGCTGGGCTGTGGAGCATGTCCCCTGTTGTAATGACAGCCACCTCTGTGCAACCTTCAGATCCTCTGGGAAAATTCCATCCTAGGAAAGATGTGTGCATAAAGCCAAGCCCACTTACAGGCATCGTTTGCTTGGGTCTTCATAACCGTGACGTGGACTACTTCAGACTTATCCTGGCATCCAGCAGATAAAGAGAAAGTGAGAAGTTAATTTGGGTGCTTGCACTCTAAACAGCAGTGTGGGTATATGCTTGGATACCTTGATACCTGTTGTTCTTCCCCAGCTACTTGTAGTTGGTAAGGACAGAAACACTGTTTTTATTACTGGGTGACTGTTTCTTTGTTACCTGTCATCAAGACCTTCATGGGGTCAGAATCATATACTAGCTCAGGCTGGAACAGATCTTGAAAAGTCATCTCCTCTAACCTTCCAGGAAGAAAAGTTGTGCCTGTGGATTGATTTCTCCTCTGCTTCCCTGTCAGCTTCCTGTGGAGGATTAGCTTATTTAGGCAAGCTCAGATCATGCCCGTACGCTGTGTCAGTGTTGTTTTTGGCACGGAACACAGTACAGAGGGATGTATGTCCATCGTTATACGCAATAACCACGTTAGGGGGAGGTGGTGAAGGAGACAAATTTAATGCTTTTGCCATAAGAGAATGTGCCACTCGTGGGGATAGTCCCTCAGTCATGGGACTTCAAACACAACAGAAGGGGATGTGCTTTTCAGTACTTACTCATGTGTCTGCACAGCAAAGAGCATGAGCTGAGCTCCCGTGGGTTTGAGACCTGAATGAAATGCTAAGTGTGCTTATCTGGAGAGAAAGAATTCTAGCTTCTCAACTGCTTTGTGGAACACCAGTTTAGTGAAATGAGGCCTCTTCAGTGCTTGTGCTGAAAGGAATATGAAATGGTAAAACTTGTTTGCATCTAAGAGGTTTATGTGTCATAAGTATTCAGGTGCTTTCAGGAATAACAATAATAATTCGAGGGGGGCAATAATACTGGTAGTTTGCTCGGTGCGAGTTAGGTGTGTGTATTTGTACCTGCGCAGTCTTCTTCTCTATAGTACAGAATGTAGTTTGTTAAGCTTTGTTACTGTGTTTGTGTGTATAGCACACATTCTTTCTCTCCTAGGGGCTGTTTTAACCTGATGGTTTGTATTTTGAGGGTCTGCCTCAATTGTTTGCGTTTGACTGCACGAATCCCATTATCCTCTGCACACTGGATTTTTGGGGGCAAACCAAAGATGGAATCTTTCTGTTTGCCTTTTGGAAAGGTTGTCAGTTACAACTTTGAAACAAATGGGGTAAAAAAAAGAGTTTGTCCAAGAACCGCAGAAAAACTTAAGATGTCTCATAGACAAACTTGGTATGTACATGTTTTAAGTAGCTCCTCATATGTCTAAATATAAAATGCTCAATCAGAGCAGTAGACGCAGTAGGGTCTGTTTCTGGGTCTGAGGGAGGAGGACATAAGAAGTTCAAATCAGTGTTGATCAGCACTGAAAATATTTTGCGAACAGCTGTTAAGATTTGTCTAAGCAAAATCTTGGGCTGTGCTACACATGCATTGCTTAGTTCCTTGTACATAAGTCAAGACAGAGCCAGGAGCTGCGGGAGCCCTGATGCTGAAATTACAATCGTTCCTCACAAAGACTTCATAATACTCAAAGAGAAAAAAACACTCATTGCTTCTTTCACTGCAGAGCCTGGCAGCTCTGATAACCCCGCATCTGAGGAAAGAGAGAGCACAGAGTACTGTGTTGCTGCACAGCAGTGTAGGTGGCACTCATGGGGAAAAGCTGCACAGCACTTTAGGCTCTTGTCTGATGTACAGCTGGTGCCTGCGATGGCATGCAAAGGCAAAATTTATTTCTCCCAATTTATGGTGGGTTTTTGCTGTCTGCAGGAAGTGCTGCAGTTTTGCAGCTCTCTGAGCTTGAGGGAGCTGATGTTTAGTCTGAAGAAAAGGAGGCTCAAGGGGGACCTTATTGCTTTTGTACAACTGCCTGAAAGGAGGTTGGAGCCAGGTGGGGTTGGTCTCTTCTCCCAAGTAACAGATGACGGGGCAAGAGGAAATGGCCGCAAGTTACACCAGGGGAGGTTTAAATTGGACATCAGGAAAATTTTATTTGTGGAAAGGCTGTGCAGGGAAGTGGTTGAATCACTGTCCCTGGAAGCATTTAAAAGGTGTGGCATTTGAGAGGGTGGTTTAGTGGTGGGCTTGGCACTGCTGGATTAATGGTTGGACTCAATGATCTTAAAGGTCTTTTCCAACCCAAACAATTCCATGTTTATCTTTGGAAAGTCTCATTGGTGGCTTTGTGCCTTAAATTGTGTATGGTTTTTCTCCTTCCTTTTGTGACCAGGCACATCCTCTGCAGTGGTGGCCATGAAGTGTTTTGAAAGAGCAGCAGCAGGATACTTTACTTATGTGGCCCCTTAATAGCTTAACAGTCTAAACATATGTCTAGTCTTCAGCACTAAAATTTCATTTTAGAGAAGATAGTTTAAAGTAAACCTTAATGTTATTGCTAATTTACTTCTTAAAGACAGAATCTAAGAATCTTGAACATCATTTTTAAATTAAAGGTATCTTCTTCTTAACTGAACTCGTAAATTTATTTGGCCGTACATTTTATCACTTTTGTCTATTTCCATGTCAAATGACATTCATTCCTTTCTTGTTCTGTTGAAAAGGGTGTCTATGGGACTAAGGTTGATTTCAGCTCTCTTGTTTGTAGGCAGCTGGGGGAGGATATGAAGGTGAAGATGCACATCCCAATGCAGAACTTTTCTTCTGGGACCTTCACAATAATCATGTCATGTGGGAATCTTTGAAGAAGCTGAAGGACATTGTTTATCCTAATGTGGAAGAATCACATTGGTTGTCAAGTCTGGAATCAACCCATGGGTTAGAACATATCAAGGTAACTTTTCCTTGATTGTTTGAAAAGTGTTTGTCCAAATCTGTCATCTCATCCTTGCTTTCTTTGCTGAGCTTTGACGTAGTCCTAGAACACATCAAACTACTTGAACTGCAAAAAACAACATTGCTGAGTGTTGGCTTTTTTAGCCAACTAATCTTAGCGTATGTTACGAGACTCATAACTAAGCAACAGCAGGTGACATTGAATGTTTGTTGTCTGCTTCAAGAATCTTTAGTAGAGGAATGCTTTCTTTGATTTGCTTTATGTGAGCGAGAACTGATTTATTTTGGTTTCTTGCAATACAGGCCTGCAGATGACCGTCATTGTGAAATACTAGTAAATACTTGAGTTGTGTGTCTGTGACTTATCTTGTGAATTATTGTTTTTTAAATCAATTCTTAAGTTTTGTAGTTTTCATCTGGTAGCACAAATAAAATACTTAGGCTGGTAGTTCACCAGTGTTCCTGCTAGTTGGCCTTTGAATCTTTTGCCTCAAGTACAGCTGTGCAAAAGTAATTAGAGTATTATGTAATGACTCCTACTTAATAGAATTTTGATCTTAATTTAATATTTGGAAAAATAAGTAGATTAGAAGGGTGCAAGCTCTTTTTTCCAATATCTGAGATAATTCAGTCATTTATTTCATTTGACTCCTTTCTTTGAACTAACACTGAATTTTTAGAGAGAGTATATCCTATGGTAAATCCCCTCTTTCTTTGAAAAAGAAGCTTATGTCTTTTGGTTGATCAAGGTTACTGTTTTCTGCCCCGTTTTTTAAGAATTTACCGTGAGGTGAATTTGATCTTACTAAGGGATTAGGGAACCAAACTGTTTCTCTATTTTTATGCAAGAAATTCCCTTGGTCTCCTAGAAAATTATTCTCCAGCTACTTACACTGCTCTTTTCAGGTATTTTAATGGAAACAGCATTAATTCAGATACAAAGAAAGGAAGCTATGGTTCTGATTTGAGCAGAAATAAGCTGTGTCGTGTTTGGTGTGTCTTGCTCCTGGGCAGCTGGTGCTGACGGGAGCCATTCAGGTGCCAGACGAGGTGTCCTCGGGCTGGAGCTCGGCGCCGGTTCACTGCGGCGCCGGCTGGGACCGCACGGCGCAGCTCACCTCCCTGGCCGTGCTTGTGCTGGACGGCTACTACAGAACCGTTGAAGGCTTTGAAGTTCTGGTGCAAAAAGAGTGGATAAGCTTTGGACACACGTTTTCATCGGTAAGAATCAGAAGATAATTGCGAAGACTGTGCGGTATTACCTTTCTGAAAAGCTTGTGGCGTTAAACTGCTTGCTTTGCGTAAGGGTTTGATAATTCCTTTCATTGTTTTTGAATTTAGATTTGAAACGTTTCCAGGTAAACTGAGCAGAACATTTGGGTTTGGACCTGTTTGATCAGTATTTTTCTTGCTGTTCTTTCTCTGCGAACTCGTATTTTGTCCTTTGCATCGTTTTAGAATTGCTAGGGTCACTGTGGTTATTGAGCAATGAATCTAAGGAAGCAGAAAAATGGTGTCCTCTCAAATTCTTCAGATAAAGCTGGGACATGAGGTTCTCCTCATTCTTTCTTTTGGACTGTTTTGACTGTCACAAGAAGCAGATGAACGAGTCTGGTTGGTGTCTTCTAAGTGAGATTTTGCTTGCTGAATCCCAAATATTTTACACTTGTAATGCTGGCTCTACTTCTGTTCAGTTGTCTTCTGGGCAGGAGGTTAGAAGCTCAGAAGGTTAAGTAGCTACTTCCATAGCAAGTGCATAATATTTCACAGGTGTGTGAATCACTTTCATGGAAAAAAATTCCCAGAATATTCTGAGGCAGGGGCTCTGTTCATCCTGTTTGTGTTGGAAAACTTTTCAGAGTCTTAGTGGAAGTTTTTCTAAGTGTGGCAGATAACCATTTAACCAGGAAATCTGTGGGAGGAACCTGGAGGAGCAGATCAGGTTTCTAGGAGGCTGTGCTGTTACTTACTATAAACATTATAACAATGTTGCTTGTTGGTGCTGGAATTTGCTCTCCTTAAGAAGTTTCTCTAACTTCAGTGTCAGTTACTGTTGGGGTTTAAGTCTCCTGGAGAATTTTTTCCCCCCTCCCAAGTTGCTAGGAGACTAAGTGCTGAGTGCTTAACGTGGACAAAAGAACTGATAACTTAGTTTTGGGGGAGGGAAAAAAGCTCCCGGAGAGAGCGGAGGGTGGGGGGATCTCGCGGCTTTTCTTTTCTTTTTCCGGGGGGGAGCAGGGATCGGGCCACGGCTGCTGCAGTCCACGGGTAACGAAGGAGTCTGGTCCTGGGAATTCTACCATCTGTTGGAGTATCCAGGAATTCGGAGTTTCTTCGCTATCCTGCTGGATTTTGGGTGAGCCCGGGTCCCGCCGCCGCGGCTTCTCCGGCACTGCCGCCTCTGCCTGCCGAGGACACCCCCTGCCTGCGGAGGACAGTCCACCGCGCCCGGCTTCCAGCCATCAGCGCCGGAGCCGCCACCGTTTGCCCTCGGGGTTCTTGGTTCTGTTCTACTATTGTTATAATTGCTGTTGTTTTTTGTCTGTCCTGTTATATTTACTAGTAAAGGACTGTTATTCCTTTTCCCCATAGCTCTGACTGAAAAGTTTTATTTTTTAATCTTCCAAATTATAATAACACGGAGGGAAGGATTCAAATTCCTCATTTCCTAGAGAGGCCTGCCTCTCCTTAGCAGACACCTGTCTTTTCAAAACCAAGACAGTTACTTGCCTGGATATTTTGTCCCTAATGGAATATTCTAAAGATATGAATATTGCTAAAATTTGGAAAATAGGCAATCTGGGAGAAATCAAGAAATGGAAAAATATACTTGTGTGTGTGTGTGTTTCATGCCCATTTTACATTTGCAAATGTGTAAGAGCGTTGCATTCATTTGGAAATCCATGTACAAGTACTCAGCATAAATCACTTCACCGTCTGCATGTTCTTGTAGGCTGTGGCAGTTTTTGATCTGACATTTGAAAGATGCTTTGAGGCTTTTTATTGTCATATTTATGTTGTACTTAAAAAAAGGTTAAGAGTCAGGATGCAGATGAAATTAGATGGTATAACTAGATTTGTAGTCAAACACGTGTGTTGTGGTTTAACACAGAGCTTAAAAAGAGATCTGTGTGTTCTTCATCATTATTGATAAATTCAGATAATCTATGTTTCTTTTTGTTAAACCATTCATTTTAGTTGGGTAATCAAAGGATTTTGTTCTCCCTTAACAGGTGTTTTTTTCCAAATATTGAGGCAGGACTTGGCATGCCTTCCAGATGATTTGCTCAGTCCATTGGTTCAGGTCTGACAATGTAGCAGCAAGAAGAATGATTTAAGTAGTTGCTTTTTCATAAACTGCTGTTTTCCCCACTTGCTCAGTCAAGTAGTAATCTTTGGAAATGGCTGAAGCCACTCTTTAGCCACCTGCTGTAATCTGAGAGTACTGTATAATTTTATTTGATGGGGTATGTAGCTTATAGTGAAGGTCAATCTTTTCTGGAGTGTTCTGTAGAAGTGGAGGAGTCACCATCCCTGGAGAGATTTAGGACATGGGATGTGTTTCTTGGGGACATGACTTAGTGGTGGACTGGTCAGTGCTGGGTTAACAGTTGGACTCCATGATCTCAAAGGTCTTTTCCAACCTTAACTATTCTATGATAAAAAAATTAGAATGCAAGCAGAAAATCTTTTGATCATTCAAACTCTCTTTTAGCTTGGTAAATATGTGTGTTCTATTTCATCTGTGGAAAGCAGTTTTTTGGGACATGTTTTATCCTTCTCTTACCCTTCCAGGGGAGAGGGAGACTGATGCCTTCTGATAATGGCCCAGCCATTCAAACCAGGTGAGGCAGTGTTTCTTACTTCTTTCACCACTCCTCAATCCTCTAGGGGGGCATTTCAAGGATGACCTGGAGCTGTTGGATCTGCCCTGGACAAGCAGGCAAGTGTGGACTCTCTGCTTCTGCTGGGCTCTGGACCCCTCCCCGCCAAAACTGCGGTTCCACCTACCTAGAAGCCTGAAAGGAACGGAGTTCCTATTAAGGCTAGGTTGCCATTGGTGAGGCAGGAGGTAGTTGTTGGTACCACCATTTTTTTGTAATCCTCCTATTTTTGGGATGTCTTGTTGTCCATGAAAGTTGTGGATGATGGAGCCTGAGCACAGGAATAGTATGGCTTTGAAGAACGCATGAGTTGAAATATGGAGGAAGGCTAGTTGTGGGAGGTTGAGTCCGATGGTGACTATTATGAGGCCTAGTTGGCTTGAGGTGGAAAAGGCGATGATTTGTTTGATGTTGTTTTGGGTGAGGACGCGTGTAGCGGCAAATAGTGTGGAAAGAGCTCCTAGGCACAGGCATAGAGTGAGGGCGGTTTGGTTAGTGTTAAATATAGGGTGGGTTTGGATAAGGAGGAAGATTCCAGCCACTACTATTGTGCTGGAGTGGAGTAGAGCAGAGAACGGGGGTCGGGCCTTCTATGGCGTCTGGGAGTCATGGGTGGAGGCCGAATTGGGCGGATTTGCCTGTTGCTGCCAGAATGAGTCCCAGGAGGGGGAGCGTGGGCGTTTGGGAAGGGGAGGAGAGTTGTTGGATTTCTCAGGGCTTTGAGGTGTAGGCTAGTCATGCTATGCAGAGAATAAGTCCAATGTCACCAACTCGGTTGTAGAGGATGGCTTGGAGGACGGCGGTATTAGCTTCTGTTCGGCCATGTCATCAGCTGATCAGAAGGAAGGATATAATGCCCTCTCCTCCTCAGCCAATGAGTAGCACGAAGAGGTTGTTGGTGACAATTAGGATTAGTATAGCGATAAGGAATAGGAGGAGGTAGGAGAAGAATTTTGTGATGTATGGATCTGAGGCTATGTATCATGTTGCAAACTGTAGGCTAGACCAGGATACGAATAGGGCGATGGGGAAGACTGTGAGGGAGTAGAAGTCTATCTTTAGGCTGATTGGGCTTTTGAAGGTGATGATGTATTTTCATTCTCAGAGGGAAATGAGACTTTCTGTCCCTGTGTAGATATGGATTGATATCGGGATTAGGCTGATGAGGAAGGAGGTTTTTCCTGTATTTGTGATGGTGGCTGGGCTGTTTTGAAGGTTGGGTGATAGGGGTGATAGGAGTGGGAGGATCATGGGGGTGGATAGGGTTATTAGGGTTAGTAGTAGGAGGGTGTTTAGGACTAATGGCAGGTCCTTTACTTTCACCTGGACTTGCATGGGGATGAGTGGCTCCTAAGGACATTGGAGTACTGTTATCCTTTAAAAGGAAGGGGGCTGAGGTTTTAGACTCAGATGCAAGAATTAGCAGTTCTTGTTGGTTAAACCTCCCCTTGGCAGGTAAGAAGGTTTTAACTTCCAGGTTTAGAATCACAGTCTAATGTTTTGGTTCAACTATACTTGCATATGGGGGTGCTGGAGATGAGTTCAGGCTTGAAGATGAGGAGAATCATGGGGAATATGTTTAGGGCTCTGAGGTGGTGTTCTCGTGTGGAGGTGTTTTGGACTGATGTGATGTGGGATGGAAGGAGTGCCTTGTTGTGTCATTGTTAGTATGTCTAAAGCGTATGAGGCGGTGAGGAGGATTGTGGCCCTTGTGAGGAGGATTGTGAGCGAAGATCAGTTGAACGAGGTGATGATGATGGTTAGCTCTGCTCTGAGGTTAGTTGTTGGGGGTAGTGCTATGTTTGTTAGGTTTGCTAGTGGTCATCAGGTGGCCATGAGAGGTAGGAGGGGTTGCATGCCTCATGTTAGTAGGAGGATTCGGCTGTGGGTGCATTTGTAGTTGGTGCTGGCTAGGCTGAAGAGTATTGAGGAGGTCAGTCCGTGTGAGATGATTAGGATTATTGTCCCTGAGAAGGCTCATTGGGTTTGAATGATGGTTGTGGTGACAACTAGGCCTATGTGGCTGACCGATGAGTAGGCGATTAGGGATTCTAGGTTGATTTGGCGTAGGCAAATGGTGCTGGTTATTAGTGCCCCTCATAGTGCAAGGGTAATGAAGGGGTAGTGGTGGTTGTTTGATGCTCATTTTACGAGGATGGTTATTCGTATAATGCCGTATCCTCCTAGCTTTAGTAGCAGGGGGGCGAGGAGCATGGATCCTGCGATAGGGGCTTCTACATGAGCTTTGGGGAGTCCTAGATGTAGTCCCTCTAGGGGAGCTTTAACTATGAAAGCTATTAGGAGGGCGAGGCTTGATGCGATGCCTGTTCAGGAGGAGGTGATTGTTGGGTGTAAAAGTTTGAGCACTGGGAAGTGTAGGGTGCCTGTTTGGTTACATAGGTGGAGGATGGCGATGAGCAGGGGCAGTGAGCTGGCGAGTGTGTAGAATAGGAGGTAAAAGCCGGCATTTAGTCGTTCGGTCCGGTTCCCTCCTTGGGTGATGAGGATCAAGGTCAGGCCGTGGGTGGCCTCAAATGCGATGTAGAAGAGTATTAGTTGTGAGGCTGAGAAGGCCAGGAGGATGAAGGGTTGAACTATTGTAGAATTTCCCCATGAGATTAGACGACCGCCGATGGCCAAAGTGAAAGAGTCTGTTCTCTGGCACCAGGTGGGATTTTCCAGCTTTGATTCTCAAGTCCTGCCTGCTTTGCTGGAGACCTTTCCCAATGACTGGCCAATGCCAGAGAGAGAGCTGGCCCCTCCCCTGTCGGGGCTTTTTCCCCAGGGGGCAGGGCCCAGAGGCACCACCCAGTAAGGCAGAAGCAGCAGGGGAAGAGAGTTAGGTGACATTTCAGTGGGGGGGATGGGCACTGCTGGGCAAGGTCAGATAGAAAAAACATTACAATTCCGATGCAATGGAAACACAATGAATGCATGACAACATTTCCCCTTTTCTTATTAAGTTAAGAAGGAGGAAGGCTCGGTTCATGGGAGCTGCTTAGAGTTCGGACCTTGAGTTACCTTTAAAGTTGCAAAAGAAAAATGACTTTTAGTGCCAACTGTTTAGAAAAATGCTGTTAAGGAATAATGATAATGAGAAGGAGAAGTTTGGGTGCTTTCTCCTCCTCCAGGCAGCACTGGCCACTTGTGGGCCCTCTGCAGGTGGTTTTGCAGTTTTCGGGATGAAAGGTTTCACCCACTCAGCTGGCACCCACTTGAGATCTGTGGGAGTGGACACATAGGCATACCCACGACCCCAGGTGACCTGATCATGAGGACTTTTTGTTTTTCTGCTCACTGGATCCTTGACTATCATATCTGGTGACTTTTGCTGAAAGGCAGAACTGGTTAAAGCGGGATTATTTCATTTACCATTTACATTTTCTAGTTTTTTTGAAAAATTCCCTTTGGACCTTGGAGACCTCCCGCCCCCATTGTCCTGAAAGTCCAGAAATTGCTTCTTTAAAGGGCATTGAGATAGCCAATGTCCAGCCTGATCGCACAGGAGACGTGTTGTTCCTCTCTTGGGCGGTGGCCATGGCACAGGAAGAGGAAGAACCGTGTCTGCAGCAGCAGCAGCTTTTTGTGGTGGCTTGACTCTGGAACTGTGGTTTTGATGAGCTTTTATGAAGGGAATCTTCCTGGCACACACCTGGAGCATGTCACATAAAGTTGGAGCCGCTTCTATAGACAGGCTGAGGATAGCTGCCTTGCACTGTTTGTCTGCATCGGCCAGCGCCATCTCCTCCAGGACCTGTTCCTGGGCTCCTTCATTCTCAACCTGTAACTCGATAGCTCGGGTTAACCGCTCCACAAATGTTCCTAAAGGTTCTGATGGAAGCTGCTTTATTTTACTGTAAGGTTGGTAAGACTCATCGGGCTGGGTCGCTAATTGAATTGGCAGATTCTTCTTATCAACAGCCATTTCAGGATTTTGCCAAAGCTCCGGAAGCAAATCTTTTTGGAGGTGCAAGGGAACTGTAGTCTTTCTTGCTAAATTTGCTTTCAAACGTTTGCAGAAGTATTCTCTTTCATATTTAAATTTGGCCTGAGCTTTGCATAAACCCTGAATCACTTGTTGGGGGAAGGGGTCCCAATTACTGTGGACAGCACTCCCTCTTTTTGATTGTTGATATGTGAAAGGGGTGGCAGAAAAGCTGGGATTGCTTCCTGGTTCCCAGCTCCCCCTGCTCCCTCCGGGGCGTGGAAACTGGGACTGTGGGCGGGGGACCCGTGGGAAGCAGGGGCAGGGAGGGGCTGGAGGCTTGAGTCACACGGGGTGGACTCGGAGGGCAGAGGTTTGAGGGTAGGGGGCAGAGTCAGAGGAGAGGGCAGTGCCAGGGGCGGCACTGAAGGGAAGGAGGGGTCTGGGGAGAAGAAGGAATTGTGGGAAGCGGGGACAGACAAAGGGAGAGACTCCTCATGGCTCGGGAGCACATGGCTTCGGCCATTTTGGACAAGAATCCCCTCCATCTTGTGACACTCCCCCCCCCCCCACCTGGGGACCACTCAGATGGAAGGTTTGAGTACTCGGACTGCCTGCAAAGGTACAAGCTGGGGAAAAGTCACAAAGAAGTGGCTTTTTTTTCCTTTTTATTTTGCTTTTGCAGTGCAAACCTAATTTTGAAGCTATAAAAAGCAAAATTTGCATCCTCTTTATTATTAGAGGAGCCAGATTCAACTATTTTTTTTGTTACAGCCTCCCAAAATTCTGGGGAGCTTATTTGCTCTAATGATAAATGTGGAAACTGAGAAAACAACCACAGAGTTAATTTTTTCAGCTGTTTCTTTGAATAATGGGTCTCGCCATCATCCAAGGCATATGAAATATGATAATAGACTCTTTTGTGAGACATAGCCTAGCACCCATTTTTGGCTCAGATTTTGAGTTTCTGTGGCCTCTTTATTGTGACTGAGAAACTGAAAGGAAAAAAAGCTCGCTGGAGAGAAAAAAAAAGCCAAAAGGGGAAACAGTTTCCTTTTCCACGTCCCCAGGCTGCCAAAAGAAGTGTACTCTTAAAGCACTTCGAAGGTTCACTCTGAAAGCAAGAACCTTTTTCCCTGAGGAACACTGCCTCTGAAAAAGGTTTTCCCTTAGAAAACCGAAAGTGGTACTTGCCAAAATTCCAGCGTTCCTTTCCTTTCTTTCCCAATCACTCCTTTTGCCTGAGACTGACCCTTTTTGGTGCAAAAAGAGCTTCCAAGTCTCAGTTCCCAGGGTCATATTTCCACAAACACGTGGTCACCTTTTCTGGGAGCAGCTTGTCATTCGGGGGGCTTCTTTGCAGCACTCCGATGGGTTTTTTAAGTGCAAAGGAGAAAACTGTCTCCTGGCCTGTAGAATCCTGTGTTTCGGAGACTCCACAGCGAATGCCAAGCCTGACGGGTCTGTCTCTGCATGGATGGGCTACGTTTCGTGACTAATGTAGCCACGTGAGATTCCTGGGCCACGTGCTCCCCAAGTGGTTCTTCCGGCTTTTTGGGAACCTTTTGTGGCTTGGAGCACGTTGCGTGCCAGTTATAGAATTTCTCCATAAGACTAGACGACCGCCGGTGGCAAAAGTGAAAGAGTCTGCTCTTTGGCACTAGGTGGGATTTTCCAGCTTTGATTCTCAAGTCCTGCCTGCTTTGCTGGAGACCTTTCCCGATGACTGGCCAATGCCAGAGAGAGATGGCCCCTCCCCTGTTGGGGCTTTTTCCCCAGGGGGGCAGGGCCCAGAGGCACCACCCAGTAAGGGAGAAGCAGCAGGGGAAGAGAGTTAGGTTCCATTTCAGTGTGGGGGAGATGGGCACTGCTGAGCAAGGACAAATAGAAAAAAACGTTATAAATCCAATGCAATAGAAACGCAATGAATGCATTACAACAAACTATGATTACTGTTGTGATAAAAATTAATTTGCGGATGGGGGGGGTTCTTGTTCCAGGTGATTTTGGCTTGCTATGAGTATTAGAAGAAGCAGTCAGCACGATAGGACTAGTGGGGGGGGGGGGGGGGGGCTGGAGATTTGGTCAATGGAGGTTCAAGGGGTTAGGTTGGGTTTCACCTGACTAGAGCGACCTAGAACCGTGGTTCTAGATAGTACCTAGACCTGGTCCCTTGGGCTGGACCCCCCCAGTTGGAGGGAAAACCCAGACTGGCTTTCTCCTGGAAACTGGAATGGAGTCAGCAAAGGGGAAAAGAAAACCAAGACTGGATTGCACACGGAGTCTGGATTGGTGTCACCTGCATGGAGGGAAAATCTGGACTGTACTCTGGGCAGTGAGTTTAAGTCTGTGTAGAATGCAAGTGCATAATTCAGGACTGATCCAATCCCACTGAAGAAGGTTTTCCATCCAGTTTGGTGAGAATGGGCCTCAAGTTGTGATTTGCATCCACAGCTCCCCAGTGTGGACTTTTCCTGTGTAACGCTGGCATCAGGGGCAGAGAAATGCTCTTGGAAATGAAATTGAAAGGCAGCATCTGAGACAATGGCCTTTCAATCTGGGGTTCAAATTTCTATGAAATAACTTCAGTGCTATCTGTTACAGAATAACAGAAATCAAATGGAGACAAGCAGATCAACATGGTATTGATTTCTTCTGGGGAGGATGTTCTACACTAATGATCCCTTTTCCTCATTTACTGAAGCTATCTCTGTGTTATCCCTACCTCTTGCTGAACCTGCACCCCAACTTTGCAATATGTGCCACGGGTGGATTAATTGAAGATAATTTTAGGGAATAAAGAATTCTTCTGAAGCACATCTCCACCTTTGATTTCCTCTGAAAACAGACCATGAACAGAAACATACTGAATCTGCATGTGGTCTGTGTTTTATTTCAAAATCATTGTTTCTCAAGTGATGCTTTCTGTTTTGTTTCCAGATTGAAAATGGAGTTGCTGAGATAAGTTTTAAGAGTAAGAAAGCAGCAAGTTCTCTAGGGTATGACAGTCTGTGAGCACTGGACGGGTCCTATTTCTATATTGTGGCATCAGTGGTGGAGTCTATGGGTAAGTTGCTCTTGAATTGAAATTTGTCTTGATGCTTCTGCAAATGTGAATAGAACTGGAAATGAAAATTATGGCCACATTGAAATGCGGCACTACATCGAGTTCAGCTGACAGTGGGAAGTGGTTTTTTTATCCACAAAGCTTTATTGAACTTAAGTTTGCACTCCTGAGCTGTGAGTTTACTTTCAAAGGTGTGCTATTGCTGAAGATCAGACCCAATTCACATTCTGCCATTGTTCCTGTCCTAAAACAGCATTTAAGTTGCTCTGCACCAGTTCCATAAGGAAGTATGCTAATGTAATATTAAAACGAAATAATGATGTGATGCTGCATCTTGTTTATCTGACATTAAAATCTAGGGCTGCAGCTATAACTCCTGATTGCCTTTTTGTATGAGTGATTTAGTGCTCAAACTAAGTTCAGCGATCAGAATTAAAAAACAAACAAACAAAAACACACAAGAAGAGGAAAAAAAGAGAGGCTGCATTAGGAGCACATTTCCTCTCTGGAAAAACTAGAGACCTTTACTTAGGGCTGTTCCTTTTGCCAGCATCCCAAATGCTCCTAGATTCCTTAAAAAAGTAAATTCCAGTATCATCTGCCTTGAGACGTGGAAGACCAGGAAATGACATGTCTTAAATGTCCACAGGGAACTGAAGAGTTTTCCTGGGACGCAGAGTGCTGTCTCCAGCTCTGGGGCCTCCAACATGAGAAGGACATGAACCTGCTGAAATTATTCCAGAGGAGAAATAATGGCTAAAGAACCTCTCCTATGAAGGTAATTTGGGAGGGCTGGGATTTTTCAGCCTGGAAAAAAGGCTTTGGCAACACTTAGAGCATCCTTCTTGTGCTGAAAAGGGGTTAAAGGAAGGCTGGAAAAAAATATATATACAAGACCTTGGAATGATAGGACACAGGGGAATGGCCTTAAATGGAAAGAGGGCATGTTTCTATTACAGAACAGGTACAAATGCTGTACTGTGAGGGTGGCAAGGCAGTGAGAGGGGTTTTCCAGAGAAGTTGTGGATGCCCTATCCCTGGCAGTGTTCAATGTCAGGTTAGATGAGGCTTTGAGCAACCTGGTCTAGTGGCAGGTGACGCGACTACAAAAGGGAGGGGCTTGATGAGCCTCAAGGTGCATGAGTGGAGTGCATTCAATGCCATGTTCTCTAGCCCAGGTGTTGATAAGGCTGTTCTTGAAGTGGGTCCCATTGATGACTCGATTCTCTCCAGGGTGCCATGTCTCCAAAGGGTTTGCTTTTCAAGGCCCACCATGGTGTTCTGGGCAGTAGCGTGAGGCACAGGGTAGGTCTCTAACCATCCAATGGTGGCTTCCACCATGGTCAGCACATAGCGCTGGCCTTGGTGGGTTTGGGGAAGGGTGATGTAGTCAATCTGCCAGGCTTCCCCGTACTTATACTTGGACCTTTGAACACCATACCATAGTGGCTTTGCCTGCTTGGCCTGCTTGATGGCAGCACACGTCTCACAGTCATGGATAACCTGAGAAATACTGTCCATGGTGAGATCCAGCCCTCGGTCTTGTGCCCACTTATAGGTGGCATCCCTGCCCTGATGACCTGAGGCATCATGGGCCCATGGAGCTAGGAACAGCTCTCCCTTGTGTGGCCAATCTAAGTCTATCTTGGGCACCTCTATCTTTGCAGCCTGACCTACCTGTTTGTTGTTCTGGTGTTCCTCGTTAGCCCGACTCTTGGGGACATGGGCATCTACATGGTAGACTTTCACAGGTAGCTTCTCTACCTGACTGGCAGTGCCCTACCATTCATCAGCAGCCCAGACTGGTTTCCCCCTACACTGCCAGTTGGCCTTTTTCCACCTTTCCAGCAAAGCCCACAGAGAACAGGAGAATGCCAATCAGTGTATCCGTGACTCGGTGTAGAGGTAGAGCTTTGGTCCCTTCTGTCTTTCAGCAATGTCCAGGGCTAGTTGAACAGCTTTGGGTTCAGTTAGTTGACTCGATCCACCCTCTCTTTCAGTGACTTGTGCAACTTGCAGTGTGGGGCTTTATAGGGCTGCTTTTTACTTCTGGTTTCTCCTTAGGATGCGGCAGGAACTATTAGTGAAAAGAGCATAGCGTGTTTCTTTGGCTGGCAGTTGGTTATATGGTAGAGTTGCTTTAGCACGTGTCGCTTGTTCCTGCTCCTCTCCAGCCGTGAGATGAAAGTTTTGACTTTCTGGCCAGTTGGTAATTACTTCTAAAATCTCAGGGCGGTTTGGGTTTCCAATACGGGTGCACTAAGTGATGAGGGCAATCCATTTGCTCCATGTGGTGTCGGTGGCATGATGGGTAGAGGGAACCTTTCCTTTAAACATCCACCCTAGCACTGGTAGTCAGGGTGCCAGGAGGAGTTGTGCTTGTGTGCCAATCACCTCTGAGGCGGCTTGAACTCTTTCCTAGGTGGCCAAGATTTCCTTCTCTGTTGGAGTGTAGTTGGCTTTGGACCCTCTGTAACTTGGGCTCTAGAACCCCCAGGCACCTTCTGCCAAAGGCTTTAGTACAGGCCATTGTTCCCAGCTGTAGAGTAGAGCACATTCTTTGCCTCTGGTCTTATCCTGACTGGGTCAAAGGCTACCACACGAGTGACCTCCTGCTTGATCTGGGCAAAGGCTTGTTGCTGTTCAGGGCCCCAGTGGAAATCGTTCTTCTTGCGGGTGACCAGGTAGAGAGGGCTCACAATCTGGCTGTACTCAGGGATGTGCCTTCTCCAAAAACCTATGGCGCCTAGGAAAGCTTGTGTTTCCTTCTTGCTGGTCTGTGGAGATGTTGCAGTGGTCTTATTGATGACCTTGGTGGGTATCTGACGCTGTCTGTCTTGCCACTTTAGTTTCAGGAACTGGATCTCTTGGGCAGGTCCCTTGACTTTGCTCTTCTTGATGGCAAAACCGGCTTTCAGGAGAATGTGGTGGATCTTCTCTCCTTTCTCAAACCCTTCCGTTGCTGTGTTCCCCTACACAATGATGTCATTGATGTACTGTAGGTGTTCCGGAGCCTCACCCTTTCCCAGTGCAGCTTGGGTGAGTCTAGGGCAGATGGTGGGGCTGTGTTTCCACCTCTGGGGCAATCGGTTTTAGGTGTACTGCACACCCCTCCATCCTCCAGGGGGCCGTTTTCTGATTATGGGCCAATGGGGCCCACCAGTGACATGACACATTCCATCATCCCATTGTGAGATGCTCCAGCCGGTGGGGGAGGAGCCAACTGTTCCTAGCTAGATCAAAACTAGGACTGAAGAACATAAGGTATCCAGGTTTTCCACTGTATTCCCAGAGGAAGACCGGACCCGTCTCGTCACCACTGGACTTTCTACAGGACCATCTCTACTCCCCAGAACCGAATCTGTTACTCTGGGAGGAGTTATTTGGACTGCTTCCAACACCCTGACCCTCAGGGTGCCAGGTCATATCCCTGACTCTGTCAGGGTTGTCTAGGATTTTTGGTTGCTACCTTGCTTGGATTTTTAATACTACTATATTTCTTCCTTTTTTTTTTCTTTTTTTCTTCCTTTTTTTTTTTTTTTTAAATTAAAATAAAAACCCCTTTCCTAGTAATGAACTGTTATTCCTATTCCCAAATCTTTGCCTGAAAGCCTCTAATTGCAAAATCATAATAATTTAGAGGGAAGGGGGCTTACATTCTCTTCCATTCCAAGGGAGGCTCTAGCTCTCCTTAGCAGACAAGTGTCTTTCAGAACCAAGACACTGAATAACTCTGTCCTTTATGAGGGAGTTATGACCACTTAATAAAAAAACCAACAAAACCCCCCTGAAGCTGATATTTCTATTTTCACTTGATTCTTCTTTGGGGGGAAAAAAGGACCTGACGTTGTTCTCATCCCTGGTTTCATGACAGATGTGGATATCTGCTCTGGGGGCCAGGACAGCTGCATGTCAGGGATGTGATGGGTAGTGGGCACCACTGGTTGATGCTGTGTTCTTGCCTACCTGGACTGGTCAATGCTGCTGCTGCTGGGGTTTGAATATTGCCACGGAGCTTCTGTGGACACGGAACAGTCCTTGCCCTTGCAGGTGGATCTGTGCCTCCCCTGGAGGCTCTGATTTGCCCTGGATTGGTGGAGAGAGAAGATGCCAGGGAAGCCACAAAGCCTCCACTTGCTCCTTTTTTTGCCAAGTACCCTGGAGTGAGTGCAGTAACCCTGAGGATGGAGAAGGCCTTGGGATGAGGCCAAGAGACCTGGGGAAAGCATTTTGCAGAATGGCACTTGTGTGGAAAGGTTTGTCTAATACTTGGTGGTTTTGTTCATATTGCGTGTGTTTTCTTTTTTGAATGAATATTTGAGTTCTGGGGCACTGCATTCAAAGGCAAGCAGATCTTTTCTAGTGCACAATATCCTTCTTCTAATTATTTTCTCTTTGATTTTGTGGAGCAAAGTTGGGTTTTGGTTTCATCCTCTGTACATAAGGGCACAGGAACTGCACTGACCCTTCCACACCAAGAGTTCCATGTGCACACTGGTTAATTGGAGTAGGTGATTTAGGCTCTGCCCAAAGGAGATTCCCAAAGGAGGTTTAAAGAGAGGCACTGTTGGATTTCGCAGAGGTGGTTGAGTTAATTTTTGTGTTGTGTACTAAACAGTTGAACGTTTTTTTTTTTTTCCTTCCAGAATGCTGCCGTGCAACCCACCTGGGTGCTTGGCACATCCTAGGTTTTTTTCCCCTCTCTTGTCACATCAGAACACCCTGGCATCCTCAGGTCCAGAGGGACTTTGAGAAAAAGGATTCCCAGTGAGACAAGCAAGGTAATGTTTTTGTTATGGATTTCCTTGGAAAATTCTGCAAGAAAATAATTTCCACCTGTGTTTGGGTTTTTTGTTTGGTTTATTTTTGTTTTGTTTTGTTCGGTGGTGTTTTTTAGGGGTTTTTGTTGGTGGTGGTTTTAGTTTTGGTTTTGTGTGAGTTTTGTTTTCTTTTTCACAAAACCAAACTCTGAAGCAAGCCACCTCTGGGAAACCCAACAGCAGCTGTCACTGAAACTCCAGTGGGAGTCTCTTCCAGGCTGAGCTGAAATGCCCTGTGTCCCTGAGAAAAAGTGTCACTTAGCATGGGGTACGACTGACTTGAGGCCTTAGTTGCACAGCAGCGCTGCTCCTCTAGGGATATGCACTATGGCTGAGGAGGGGCGGGTATGGAAGAAGGAGGAAAACAGCCCAGCCTTTCACAAGCTTTTCAGAGTCTGCACTGGGGCTGGAGGCGCTTCCCTCCTCTGCTTTGCATGGATTTTATCTGCTCCCCTCCTCTCCCCCATGTCAAAGTTCCCAGCACATGGGGATTGTTTGGCTCCCTCTGGCCTCAGCTCTGTGGCACAGGAGCAGTTTCCCTCTGTGGGTGCAAGAACACGTCCTCTACTTTCTGCAGTGTCCTTCTCTTGCCCCCTTGGAGCCTTTAGACCATGCTGCCGTGCAGAGCACAGAAAGAGTTTGGTGTGGTCATGGCCATGCCCGGTCCTGGCTGTGGTCTTGAGGAACTGTCTCTGTCACAAAGTCAGGGTGCTTCTGACGGTGTCCCCACCCTGGCTGTGGCCGCCTGAGCGTGCAGGTACTGCCGTGGGAGGGCTCTGCCAGGGGGCCTGAGCCTGGGCTGGGTGGGGGCTCATCGGATCTGTGAACCCACCACATGCCTACCCAGGCCACAGCCCTGCACTTTTCCCACCCCTGCCACACACAAGGCAGCCAGTAAAGCCCTGCACGCCTTTCACCCTGACTACTGCTCTCTGACCTTTTGCTTTGCCCTTAATGTCTCACCCTGAACACTGACTTTCAAAGCTGGTATTGGCAGTAACAGGCCGCCAGTTCAGTTCTGTGTTTAGGTGTAGTAGAGAAACAGGATCTTTCTCTTGTGCTGACAGGGCAGTGATTGGAGGATGTGGTAAAGAGACTGGAATGCAAAGAGAATTAAAAATATGAAGATGGGCTTCGTTTTGTGGCCAGAGCTCTACTCTGCAGAACCACATTTCCTGAACTTGGCAATCCCACGCACCTGCCACGAGTACACACCAGGTGTGAACCACAGGCCCTGTGTAGGCCAAGCACTTAGACAGGTTGCACATGCTGAGAGCACACCCTGAACGCATGCTGCACCCTGCCTTTAAACCTGTCCCTTTAGCTGCCCCTTGCCCTTTTCCTGTGATTTTCGATTTCTTGCGACCAGTGGGTTTTCCCACAATGTCGACCAGATTGCGTGATCCCGTCTATGTTTTCCTGATGGTAGGCTACATTCCCTCCACGCTACGTTTTCCCATGTGCCAGACTGCGTGTGCAATCATCTGTGTTTTCCCAATTCCTGAGTCCACATGATCACATCCACATTTTCCTAATTCTGTATGATGCATCATCCAGTCTGTGTTTTCCCACGATCTAGACTGCCTGAGTGCTCCTGTCCATTTCCCTGATTCTGGACTTTGTGTGCGATCTGGGCCACGTTTTCCCACATTCTGCACTCTGCAAGTGATTCAGTTCATGGTTTCCCAATTTTGGAGTCTGTGTGCAGTCTGGGCCATGTTTTCCCACATTCTGCATGCGATTCAGTCCAGAGTTTCCTGATTCTGGACTCGGTGCCATCTGGGCCATGTTTTTTCAGATTCTGCACTCTGCAAATGATTCAGTCCACAGTTTCCTGGTTCTGAACTCTGTGTGCAATGCTGGGCCACGTTTTCCCACATTTGGCACTCTGCACATGATTCAGTCCATGGTTTCCTGATTCTAGAGTCTGTGTGCAAGCTGGGCCAGGTTTTCCCACATTCTGCACTCGGTACACGATCCACTCCATGGTTTCCTGATTCTGGACTCTGTGTGCAATCTGGGTCATGTTTTCCCGCATTCTGCACGCAATTCAGTCCACGGTTTCCTGTTTCTGGATTCTGTGTGCGATCTGGGCCATGTTTTCCACACATTCTGCACTCTGCCCGCAATTCACTCCACGGTTTCCTGATTCTGGACTATGTGTGCAATCTGGGCCATGTTTTCCCACATTCTGCACTCTGCATGCGATTCAGTCCACGTTTCCTGATAATGAACTCTGTGTGCAATCTGGGCCATGTTTTCCCACATTCTGCACTCTGCCCGCAATTCAGTCCACGGTTTCCTGATTCTGGACTCTGTGTGCAATCTAGGCCACATTTTCCCACATTCTGCACTCTGCCAGTGATTCAGTTCATGGTTCCCCAGTTCTGGAGTCTGTTTGCGATCTCGGCCATGTTTTCCCACGTTCTGCACTCTGCATGCGATCCACTCCATGCTTTCCTGATTCTGGACTCTGTGTGCAATCTGGGTCATGTTTTCCCACATTCTGCACTCTGCACGCGATTCACTCCACAGTTTCCTGTTTCTGGATTCTGTGTGAGATCTGGGCCGTGTTTTCCACACATTCTGCACTCTGCCCGCAATTCACTCCATGCTTTCCTGATTCTGGACTATGTGTGCAATGCTGGGCTTTGTTTTCCCACATTCTGCACTCTGCCCGCAATTCAGTCCATGGTTTCCTGATTCTGGACGCTGTGTGCGATCTGGGCCATGTTTTTTCACGTTCTGCACTCTGCAAATGATTCAGTCCACAGTTTCCTGATTCTGAACTCTGTGTGCAATGCTGGGCCATGTTTTCCCACATTCTGCACTCTGCACACGATCCACTCCATGGTTTCCTGATTTTGGACTCTGTGTGCAATGCTGGGCCACGTTTTCCCACATTCTGCACTCTGCACGCAATTCAGTTCACGGTTTCCTAGTTCTGGCGTCTGTGTGCAGTCTGGGCCCTGTTTTCCCACATTCTGCACTCTGCACGCAATTCAGTCCACGGTTTCCTTATTCTGGACTATGTGTGTTCCTCATGCCATGATCTGTGTGTGATTTGGTCTGGGATTTTCTCTGTGCTAGGTTCTGCGCACGATCCAGTCCAAGTTTTCCATCCTTGCTGGGTTCCAAAGTCCAGCCCCGCTGCTTTTTCCTCTCGTGCCAGGCTTTATGCGTGATCCCACCTGTTTTTTCCCATATCTCCTCCTCTGTGTGTGTTCCCACCATTTTTTTTCCCTGTGCCAAGCTCCGTGAGTGATCTTGCCCCATTTTGCGCCCATGCTGCCACCTGGCCCGGATTCAGGCTGGATTTTTCTCTCATTGCAGGTTCCAGGCACAGTGTGATCTGGGTTTCTCTTTGTTCTGGGTCACAGCTGACATCTGTTTTAGGTTTTTGCCTGTTCTGGATTATGGCTGATACACGGTCTAGGCTTTCCCCCATGCAGGACCTCAGATATAACCTCACCCACTTTTTCTCCCCATTCCAAACTTCTGGCACAGCCCTGTTTGGGTTTCCCCTCATACTGGATTCTGGGTTGGATTCTCGCTTTGGTCTGGTGTTGCTAGATGGACGCGAAAAGAACTACAATCACGCAGTCAAGTTCAGAGAAAAAAGAGAGAAGTTTATTTCTTGACTTGGATTTATATAGATTCTGGACAACAACCAGGGATTCCCCAAAGATCTCTTCTCACTGGGGAATTGGAAATAATTATTAATTGCAGAAATGTTTTCTGAAGCCTTTCCCCTTTGCTGGTAGACCTTCTCTTTCTTCCTTTGAATGTACAGCTGTTCCCCACTGTCTTTTGCCTGAATTCCTTGCAGCTCCTAACTGGGAAAACCTGGAATAACTTAGAGGGGACAGAGGTGACATTTTTAGCTGAAAACCTGAGGCAATTGAGAGGGGACACAAGAACGGTTTACGTAGGAAAATGCGAGGGGATGTTGAGGGGAGCGAGGTGGCATTTTTGAGGAAAAAGCTGAGGTGATGTTTAGGGGAGAGAGTGAAAATTTTTGGAGCAGAAAAGAGTTAATCAATATTGTACCAGGAGTAAAATTTTGGGGTTAAACTCGATGTAATCTGTAGGGGACAAAATGAATATTTTGGAGTAAAAATGAAGTACTCAGTAGTATATAAGAAAGGAAATTTTTAGAGGCGAGACTTGACAAAATCTCAAGAGCAGAGAATGAACACTGAAGAAAAACTGGGGTGAGGAGCAGTAGGCATGTAGGGAAAATTTGGGGGCTAAATGTGAGCTAATCTCTGCTTGGCTGCCATATGAATTTGTCCTTTGTGAAGCCATCTATAGCATTAGTTCTCTTAGTTTTAACAGGTCTGTTGGAGAGTATTTCAGAATGGGCTCTACCATTTCCATTAGGAAAATTTTGCATTTTCAGTATTAGGCGAGATCAGAAATATTTTGAGGCAGGTAATGTTTATGTTGGGTTTGATTATCTCTGCAGAGAAGAAAGCAGGGAATAAACCCCCTGGAGCAGAGCAAAAGTGGAACGTTTGGATGACCACTTAATTCCCTTCCAATACAGGCACGCAGAATACTGGGGACGTCTAATGGAGAAAGCAAAGCTTCTTTTGCATCTAACACGTGGGGCCACTGTTTGTGTTCCAGCACTTCCTTTGTTGTGAAGAGTGATGTGAACATTCCCAAAAGTGCAAAAGGAGGCCTAGAATGGAGTGGGAGATACAGAAGCAAAGGCCTTGAAAAGTACTTTAGAATACAATTACTTCCTAGACAGTGTCATATTCTAGAGACCACTGGGAGTTTCAAACTGTTTGGAAGGAAAGGCATCCTTCCAAAGGATGGAGGTCGTAGGGAGGGAGTAGTAGTAGGGAGGCAACAGGCAACACTTAAAGTAGTAGAACCCTTCTGTCCTGGCCTGCCAGCTCTGTATTGGTCAGAGTAATTAAATTGATGCTAGTTTCCTGAAAAATCAAAACCAACCAATCATTTCAGTAACTCAAATATGCTTTGAATTCCTCACCCATTAGATGGGTTGACTGTAAAGGCGTGACTTCAATTAACTCACTTCTTCTCTTGTACCTGATCTACAGCTTCTTCAGGATCTACAACAAACACCCAGAAGAAGAAAGGAAAGAGCTCGTGGTGTCGGATCGGACCTGGGATGCCTCTGTTCCCAAGGAAACTCGCTGACCTGTTTGGGTTGAAGACTTATGAGCAGAACCCAGTCCTTGGGAATGGAGGTCTTGGCTCCCGGCCTGCTGAGGGGCCCTTGGCCCAGGAGCCCCGGCAGAGGCAGCTGAGCAGCGCTGTCCCCAGGGTCGATGCCGAGGAGGACAAGGTGAAGGCCGAGCATGGCTCAGCCTCACCAAGAGGTGAGGGGGGGGAACTGGGCCACTCTCTGGTGGGAGGAAGGGTCTTGTGCCAGCCCAGAGAGCCAGTGCACATTGCCAGGGAACAGTTCTGCCTGGTATGTCCCCCTGCAATGAGCTGTGCTGCTCCCAGTGCCCCGTGTGGCTGTGGGGCTGCTCCGCTGTGGGGCAGGGAGAGGAGCAGGAGGGTGCATGTGCAGCTGACCCATTCCTGGAAAGCACAGGGCTCTGGCCTCCCTGCTGTCCCAGGGCAGCCCAGAGGCCAGGCTGTTGCTGTGGCAGCTCTGTGGAAGTGGGTCGCTGTGTCCCCCTGGCCTTCCTCAAGGGCCTTCCAGTGGGAAGCCTGTGCATCTATTTAAAAGTTTCCAGGAAGTCTGTCCCATGAAATATGGAGCTTCAGATGCTTTATGTTTCCATTGCAGCCTCGGTTACATTTTGCATGTCCATTTTGCAGACCTGACTGGCTGCAGTGGTCCCAGGCAGGTTACCCTGGGGTCAGTAGTCTCCCTACCAACTTCCCAGATGCTCTTACATGCCTACACCTTGTCTTCCATCCACAATTGCCCTCCTTCCTCAAAACCCCTATCTAACTCTCCTTTATTACTAAGGTGATCATTTTGCAGGGGAAAAAAATCCTGATTTAAGATTATGGCTTTTTTCCTACTTTGTTGCCATTTGATTATATCCTCTGTGAAGCTGTTGTATAGAATGATTAGTTCTCTGAATTTTAACAGTTCTGTTGGAGAATATTTCAGAATGAGCTACATTGTTCTACTTGCATTAAGCAAATCAGCCTTTATTCAGCCTGGCCCAAAAGTGGCCCAATCTCATACACTTTAGAATGAAAATCCTTGAGGAAGACAAAATATCCAGTGTCAAGAACACAGTTCACATTTGGGTAACACTCCTGCAATCCCAAGCTTTTCTTTTAAAGTCCTCTAAAATATTCCAACAAAGAGAAGAAAATGTTGATCTAAATGCATATAGGTATTAGAATCCGGCACTTCTTCCAGGAACCATAAAGGAGAGGTTTATTAAAGTCAGCATAAGGGCAGATAAGAATCTGTCAAGCAATCTCTCTCTCTGCCCTTCTCTATCAAACACAGCAGCTCTCCAGCCTCCAGGGGCTGAGGCCTTCATCATGCAGCAAGTTTCATTCTGCTGGCCAACAGAGTAATGTCATGTCTGCTGCCAGTAGCCCATCCATTGGGAGAGGGTCTAGCATCTGCACCTTGCTGCTCTCCTACACAATCTCTGTGTCTTATGTGAGCTCTGCAATCTGGAACCAGTCTTGCCTGTTGCCCAGCATGGCGTTTCTGGGCGCTTGAAGTCTGCCAGAGATTTACACGAACCTTTGCTTCCATTTCCAGGCCTCCAATGGAGCCAGGCCAAGGAGATGGGTCATTCCACCAGTCCTGGTCCTACCCGTTATGAAGAACTGAGGGATGGCTTTGAAAAGGTGAGGGATAAGGAGAGGGATGAGCCCACTGAGGTCTCCTGGTCTCAGAGACCCAGTCATTCAGAGTCCTTCAGAGCTGAGTCCTTCAGAAGCCAGGAAGTGAGAAGCAGCGGCAATTCCTGGCCATGAGTGTTAAGCAGCAGCTAATTGACCCCCCTTGCTCTGTATTGCATGTGGTTTTTATTCTCCTGCCATGGCCTGTAGGAGCTGAACTGCCTGCTCACTGGTGATGGGAGCTCTTCATCTCCCTTGGAGCACTCCTATGACTTCCATGCTTTAAGCAGAGCTTCCCAACATAGGTTGCACTTGGAGCAGTGTAAGGCTGTGGCACTAAAGTGTTCCACCTCACTGTGTATAATTGCCAAGGTGAGGATGGGAGACATTCTTCGGAAACCATTGGAATGTATATGGAGCTGCATTAAAGACTATGCCACTCTATGCACTCTGGGCTCCTGAGGAGATGTTGTGTCTGGTTTGTGTGTCTCTGCTTACATCTCTGATGTATTTCCATTGCAACTAGCTCCACGCTGTGTTGTACTGGTTGGCTCGAGAGAACCTAGACCAGAAGGACGTAGAGCGTTGGGTGGAGGAGATCAAGGAAAGGAGACAAAAGAATATGTCCTTGCAGCTGCCTCCTCAGACAGCTGACCCTGGGGATGCAGCTGAAGCAAGTAAGTGGTGGCTACAGTTGTGGTCCTTTTTGACCACTTGCTTGTCCTTTGCGCAGTGTTGCAATCAGACCGGGGGGCTGTTCTGCTTGCATCTGAGTGCAAGCTTGCACAGCATTTATTTCCATTCCACAAAGAAAAATACAGAGGCATGAAGTGTCTTGTGCATGGCCTCACTGAGTCAGTAACAGAATACCAGCTCCCCACCCTCAGCTCTAAAGTGTTTCAGAGTAGAAATTTCTGTCTTGCAAAGCTGACTGGGGCTTCAGACTCTCTCCTGGAGAGCAGCCTTCAGGGATGGTGAGTCCAAAAGAATGCTTTTCAACCAAGGGGCAACCTGGAAGAAACAAAATTCGACTCCTTCTGAGGAAAACACCAGAGATCCTTCTCCTACCACTCCCTGCTGTGGAGCTGGTGCTGTAGAGCTGTGCTGAAGCCTCAAGCCAGTGCTTCTGTTGTAGCTCCAGGAGCAAGCGGCATTCCAGACTGAATCCTGGCTGAGGGACTCTGTCTGCAGTGCTGTGTGCGCTGCCCCGAGGGCAGCAGCAGGGACCTTAGGAGGCAGCACTCAGCCCGAGAGCATCACACAAGGTTATGTGCACTTTCATTTGAAAACTGCCCTAGCCAGCCTCAGAAACAGGAGAACAAAAGCAAATACTGGGTTTTCCTTGTTTCTTAGAGGAAGCATCACTGCACTTTGGTTTTAAGTTAGAAGAGGGTAGATTTAAATTAGATATTGGGGAGATTTTTTTTATGATGAATGGGATGAAATGCTGGAAGGCTTCACCCACAGGAGCTGTTGTTGATCCACCCTTGAAGATGTTCAGGGCCAATTTATATGGGGCTCTGAGGAACCTGATCTAGATGAAAATGTCCCAGCTCGCAGGGCTTGGCCTAGAATGTGGTTAAAGGTGCCTTCCAAGCCAAATTCTTTCAGGATTCTGTGATTCTTTGATCATTGTCCCATGTTAGTGTGCCTATGTTATACTTGAAGTTCTTTGGGATAACAAAGAGATGTTACCCAACTCCACCAAGTTTTCTGGCCCTTTCCATTATCACCCTGTCCAGCTCCCCCTGCTTACAAGCTCCTCTTTGTTCCCTTCAGGCTTTAGCCTACCACCTGTCAATGGCACAGCTTCCGGTGTGCAGAGAAAACACCCCAGTAGTTCCTTGAAGAAGAAGGTCTTGAGGAAGGAGGACAATGTGCCCTTACTGTCCAAGACACCCATCATCCGTGGGGATGGCAGCTTCCCACGCAAGCTGCCATCAGGTAAGCCTGGTCCGTGGCAGCTTTTTCCCCACACGGGTTTTTTCCTTGCACAAGGAGCACAAACTGCCCCCTTCCTCAGCCAGCACGGCTGGGATCTTGGGTCCATAGCCTGACCTGAGAACGAGCAGCAAATCTACTTTGGACAGCAGGGAAGTCTCTGACCCAGTGCCAGTTTGTACCACATGGAAGCCTGGCTGGGAGATGGGGCTGCAGGCCGCTCCATGGTGGGGTGCCTTGCCCAGGCTGCAGCGCTCATGGCTGACCTTCTCCTTACAGTGACCTCGCAGACGGCCACGGGTGCCGAGCGCCCAGAGGAGCCGCTCCGTGGGCATGGGCAGAAGGGCACAGCCTCTTCTGATCCACAGCAGTCCTTGCTCCAGGCACTCTCCCTGCTCAGCAGTGATGACTGGTAAGAAAGGCCCCGTTGACTCTGTCTCCCTTCTTAGCGTTAGGGTAGGTTAGAAGTGAATCTTGCTAGCGCCTCTGAGCCGCCACAGCCCAGAGGGCCAAAGGGCACTCGTGAAACTACTCCAGAGCAGCGAGAGGATTAAGATTTGAGAGCTGTCTTTTCTTGGCCTTGGTCTGCAGCTGTGCTCCAGCTACAGCAGTTCCGTGCTCTTTCCTTGCTTTGCCTAGTGCTCCATGGACCTACAAAGAAAATTGTGAGGGAAGAGGGAAAGCTGTGGGAGAAGATGATTTGTTGTCTGAAGCCAGAAGCAGGATGGCAGCAGTTTTGAGTGTAGAGATTTGGGTGCCTTGGGGCACCGGCTCAGTGGGACTGGTTAAGATTTCTCTCTAGTCTCACTGCTGACAGCAATGGCAGGTGACAGGGTCTCCATGGGACCACCTGCATGTCCATCCCTGAAGCAGCTCCAGGGACTTCCTCTTTCTGACAAATGGACTGAGTTGTGCTTTAATGTCCCTCAGGCCATCCTTTCTCCTGAAGGGCTCATGGCAGAAGAGAAGGAAAAAGAAATATTATCCTCTAGGAATCTTGTCCCTTTGGAATTCAACTTTTCCCTTCTCACTGCTTCATATGGGCCTGAGATGTTTTGTGAATCGTCTAAATGTGTCCCAAAATTAGACACAGACCAGAGAAGGCCCAGGAGTGATAACCCTACAAATGTTAGGTGTTATTGGTTGACATTTTGATGTCTGGCTTAGCATCCACGCACTGGTGGGTGCTTCATTCACACAGGGATAAGAATGAAAAGTCTGCCACAATGCATCTCCTTATGCAGCCACCTTTGCTTTGCCCTTTCTCTTCTGCCTTCTCTTCCCTGTTGTGCATTATTGGGGTTTATATAGTATTTCATTTTTATCTTGGGTTTTGAAATGGTTTCTTCTATATCCCCTGTTCCCCTGGAAAATGTATCACCCCTGAGTTTGTCCCTGCTCCTTTTCCCTGCTCATTCTCCCCCACTGGAATGTAATCCAACTCTGTTCCACCTTATACCTGATTGGGTAGTCCCTGCTTTTAGCCCCTTCCCCACCCTGGATAAAAGCCAGGGAGAGCAGATGGAAAAACCTCTTGGCTCAGGATGGGGACAGGGATGGGATCTCCAGACCCTGCAGGGGCAGGACCACAGGAGAAAGACTGACTAAAGCCATGATTCTCCCCAGACCAAGGGCAGACTCTTTCCTTTGGCCATCGACAGATGCCTGCTCTCCCTAAAGGAAAAGGTTCCAGCCACTATGAGATCTTTGGGACACTGAGGGAAAAATCCTTCCAGCTGTGGTTAGTCTCTCAAGCTAGCCGAGGCAAAAACGGAGCTCGGGGGCTCCGAGAGAGAGAGACACCGCACTTCTCTTTGGTGCCCTGTGAGGTGCAGAGAGATTCTGCAGGGGTGAGGGGTCCAGGTGACACTCAGGGGTGCCCGTGGGATCTGTTGCCAGCCCTGTGCTGCAGCCCTGATGCCTCTCCTACCTTCCTGTAGCTCAGGGCCTACACAAAGGTTTGCACCTTTTAAATAATAAGTTGCTGTTGTGGGGATTGTTTTAGGTAGGGGATAGTGGGAAAAGCCAGAGTTTCAACTGTTCTTGCCCAGGTGTGGAATCCTCTGGGACATCCTGCTGCTTTGTTGGGGAATGTGGAGGTGGAGTGCAGTGGGTGACAGACAGGCCTAGACTGTGGAGTGGAAACTCAGTTCCAGAGTGCCACTGCACACTCTCACTGCTGAACTGCCTGCTGGGGCGGGCAAAGGAGGAAAGTGCCAGGAACAGCCCGATGGGACTGTGTCTCAGGGACAGGTACAGGGAGGTGACAAGAAGCAGCAGCATGGCCCACTCTCACAGCTTCTAGGAAGCAGTTACACAGGGACTTCATGTGCCAGAGATTCCAGAAAGGCTGTCTTCTTAAAACAGCCACAAATGAAGACCCTGAAAGCCCTCTCTTTGCCTCGAGGATTTGTGTATGCTTTTGACAGCCACAACATCCTCTGGCAAAGAGTTTCACGATTTCATTAAATACTCCTTGAAAAGCACCTCCCATTGTTTGACTGAGCTGCCAGCTTGGTCATTTCAGAGGCTGCTGCCTAGTTCTTGGGTGGAGAGAAAATTAAATTGTTTTGGTACTTGCCCTTCAGGGAGCTGAAGGAGAAGGGACTCCTCAGCATCAAACACCTGGCTGGGTCCCATTCGGAAGTCCTGCTTTGTCGACTTCATGACGTTTGCTGGGCAGTTTCCAGCGAGGTGAGAACACTGTTCTGAATTGTCCCCTGTACTTCATACACGGTGTGCAGAGTAGCTTTGTGCTTGTACAGCTCCATGTGTGCTCAGGGATAGCCTTCGTTTCTGTTTTTAGACCTTGTATTTCTGACGTCTGTCAGCTATCTGTCGCATCTGTGCGTCGCTTTTCTGCACAGTGGCACATGACTCTTTTGTCTTGATGATGTTTGCCTTTATGGTTTGAAAGCAGCCCTTGCTTTAATTTGGTTCTTTGTTTTTCAAATGAAAGCACTTAAAATCAAAGCAGTGGACATTCTCAAAGGGTTCAGTAGAAGGCTTTGTTGAAATGTTTTTTTTTGTCAGGCCTGCAGTAAGCCGGCCTGAGGCTAGGAATTGTGCCAGAGTGAGTGCCTTTCTGTGCTTGTGCTCTTCGCCACTTATTGTGCTTTTATAATCTCCTGGACACAGTGAGAAGCGTTGTGATTTCCTGGGACTTTTGTGTAAGGCAGCTGGTCTTCTGTTCAAGGTGATTCTTATGTTTCCCCTCATGACTTCCCCAGGTGACCAACCTCCGCTCAAAGGTGTCCTACTCTGCAATCGTCGCTCTGGGAGAGCTCTTTGCAGCCTTCAAGAAGGACATGGACTCTGAGGTGGATGAGGTGTCTCGGGTCCTTCTTCAGGTGGTGTGGAACTCCCCAGAGTTTGTTCAGGAAGCAGCCACTCAGACCCTGGGGATCATGGTGGCCAATGTGACTCCTGCACGAGCAATGACTGCTCTCATGGACAGGGGAGTCAAGTAGGTTATCCTTCTTTCAGTCATCTTCTTCACCTTCTAGTGAGCAGGTGGGGGAAGGGATGAGAGAATGAATGGGAATGGTGGGAGGGAAGGGTCCTGTATCCTGCATCTTTGGTGAACTCAGTGATTTGATTCTCCAATCAATCTCATTTCTTTCCTCAAGTCACCTGTTTCTGCCCTCCTACAGCCTATTAGTTCACAGGATCACAGAACTGTAGAATATGGGGAGTTGGAAGGGGCCCATCAGGATCATCGAGTCCAGCTCCTGGCCCTGCACAGAACACCCCAAGGGTCACACCATGTGCCTGAGATTGTTGTCCAAACGCTTCTGGAACTCTGTCAGGCTTGGTGCTGTGACCACTGCCCTGGGGAGCCCAACCACGCTCTGGGTGAAAAACCTTTTCCTGATATCCAACCTAAACCTCCTCTGACTCAGCTTCCTGCTGTTTCCTGGAGTTCTCCCAGTCTGTCAGAGTTGCCCAGATGTGGTGAATGGAGGGGACGTGAAAGTGCCTGCAAAGGCTAGGGATAGAGCCTTGTGCTTGTGTGGGAAGAGGGACAATTGCAATTGGAGCTGTGAGCACTCTTCGATATTTCACAGCGCTAACCACAGAGGTCCTGGGAAAATCCATGCATCCTCATTATGCCATTAACTGGAGAAATGAGGAGGGTATTTGCAGGGGTGTGGAGCACATGGAGGAGAATGTGCTGAGTGTGGCACAGCCTGCAAGGAAGGTGCAGCTCCTGCCAAAAGGAGTCTTGTATGACTGGCCTGGCCTTGGAGCTGTGCTTTCTATTCCTACTGATGTTTCATGTTAGCCTTGAGATGATGAATCCCTTTGCAGGCACCTTCACAGGCCGAATGTCATGGGACAGCTGAAGCAAATGCTGCCTTAAGTGTTGGTGCTGGGCCTGATAGTTCCCAAAAGACACTCTCTAGAACAGGACAACCTGGCTGAGCTGACTGCCACCCTTTCCTCAGCTTTGCAATAGGCTAAAGCATTCAGATGTATCCCTTGCCAAGACTCACAGAAGAAACTGGCTCCATGGCTGGATAGTCTGCAACTTCCCTGCCCACAGCGTGTTTTCCCTGCATTTGTTTTTTTCCAAAGGTCTGCAGGTTTGGGGATAAATGGGTGGAAAGAGGCTCAGTCCTGCTGAAGCTCTGTGTAGCGGGTGCCCTCTAATGGGTCAGCACGAATTGTCTTTAATTTCTAAATACTTCATGTGGAATCAATTTCTTGAATCTTTCTCAGAGTACATTTTGGGAAAGAAATTGAGTATCAGATGGTGCAGGGAGACCGAATTCCTCCCTCTTCCTGTCAGGCAGTCCTTCTGTACAATGCTCACTTTGGGTTTATTTGAGGACAGAAACTTCTAAAGTTGTGTCTAATGTTGCAGAGAGAACCCAGGCCTCCTTCCCCCAGCAACGACAGGGAGCACACTCTGGCCAAAGCCTGTGCAGCTGGTCCTCCTTCTCCCTGTGTCCCAGTGTTTGCTCTCTTCTTCCCAGGAGCCGCCAAGCCCAGGTGCGGAAGTGTGCGGCCAAACTCCTCCTGTCCTTGATGGAGAAAATCGGAGTCACGGAGCTCGCAGACACACCCAGGGCTGAGAGGCTGGCACACGTGGCAGGGAAGCTTGCTCAGGACTGTGACAAGGATACAAGGTAATGGTCTTCATTTCACCTCCTAAAACAGGACAACCCTTTGGTGGCTGGCTACCACAGGTAAAACCACAAAAGAGTGGGAACTGAAGGAAATAGGAAGTTACCTCAGTGCCTGGGTAAGGGTGATAGAATCATGGAATATGTTGAGTTGGAAGGGATCCATCAGGCCCATCAAGTCCAGCTCCTGACCATGTGCAGGAGACCCCAAGAGTCACTCCATGTGCCCAAGAGCATTTTCCAAACGCTTCTTGAACTCTGTCAGGCTTGGTGCTGTGACCCCTGCTCTGGGTTGCCTGTGGAAATGACTGTACTGGGTAACCTGAGGTTGGCCAGCAAGAAGGAGCATTGCCAACTTCCTGTGACATGAAGGATTCTTTAGTGAGATCAAAAGAGCTCACATTAGCCAGTCCAACAGTTTTGTTTGGCCATAGGTGCACAACATAAAGCCAAAGTGTTGGCTGCTGTTCCTCCCTGAAGGATCCCAAACACCGATTTCTCATTAGCTGAAGACTTGCCTCGAAATACTTCAGGGGTCTTTCACCAATGTATTCAGTCTTTCTAAACTTCTTTTGCTTTCTCAATTGCTCATCTGATTTCTCAATTGCTGTTACTTGTGGCTCAAGGACTTCCAAATTTCTTTGTGGAGAAGAATGGGTCTCCCTGGTGGCAAAATCAACTCAAACCACCAAAATCCCCTTGCTTTGATGATTAAATTCCCATTAACAGCTGCCAAGAACACAAGAGCAACTAGCTGCCCCTGCACATACATATGGTTTTGAATAATCAAAAGCAATCATGAGGTGTTTTGTCCTGGCGTCCCTGCCAGTTAAAGAAAAGCAAATTATTTGCAGTGGCAGCGAGACACTGCTAGTAGGCTCTGACAACAAAGCAGATGTGTTTCGCTTGTTCCCTGGGGTCCTTCCATCCTACAGAAGCAGAGCCACAGTTCCAGAGGGAAATAGTATTTTGATGTTGCCCCACATTCTCCTCTTGCCTCTTATGTTCAGCTGACAGCTCTGAGCAGTGACAAGTGGAGGTAAATCTCTTTGCTGAGTATGTAATCCTTCTCATGCAAGGAGTGCACCTGATGAGTCTAGGCATCAGCCCCTCCTGTTAACACTCTTCCTTTCTTTGTTTGCTTATCTTTCCTCCTTCCCTCCCTCGCCCCCCTCCTTCCTTAGGCATTACGGCCAGGAGATGGTGAAGATGTTTCTGAGTCATCAAAAACTTAAATGGCTTTTTGAACAATCCGTTTCCACTCGTGACCTGGAAGATATTATGACAAGAATTAGGAAGAAAGTAAGTGCTTGGCAGGAGAAATGTCTCCTTTCTGCAAGTATTGCCACTGCTAATAGGAGATCAAACATATCTGGTCTGTCTTTATCTCATTCCTCTTCTGATGAATCATTTTGCTCCTGGGAATGAGCTGTTAATGCTCAGACCGTTCATGTGCACACCACAAAGCAGCTGACATTATTAGGGAAAAGAGGGGTTTGGAATATTTGGAATATTGGTCACCAACAGGAAAGGGGAGGAGGAGAAAATGAGTTTACCTTTAAGTGTAACTCTCCACCATGCTCTCCCTACTCTGCCCCCAGTGAAGCAATTAAGTGGGAATAGTGCTTCTGAAGATAACAGAGTCTTTGCAAAAGACACTGGAAATAGTAGTACCAAGAAAATTTCCAAATACACAGAAGTTGTCCAAGTAATTCCAAATTGCTACAATTATTGTCTGTCTTCTGGGAATACTGCCCTGCTGTCAAGCCCTGTGCAGTTGGAAGAAGCTTGGTGAATCCAGCAGCATCCAGTGGAAAATTATTTGTTTGATTGGGGGGGTGGGCGGGCGGATTTTGTTCTTTTTATCTCCATGATAGAAGGCAGTGTGCCTTTGTGCAGGAGCAGGGAGAGTGAGTAGTGAATCAAATCAACTTCCAACCCCCAAAGAGTCCCGTTTTTTTCTGCTGCTTCCTTTAAGAACACTCGTTGCCTACCAGTTTGCATTAATCCCCTTTCTGCTCAAGACAAATGAATTTGGGAATTTAGACTGCTGCTCAGTATGGTAGCACCCACAACTTGCCTTGGGTTATTGAAAACAAAGAGCTGGCATCCCAGAATCTCTGGTCTGTTATTCCTGTAAGTTAGGAAGTGTTTCCCTAAGCCTTGAAAGCAGTGATCTTGGTTCTAACTTGTGTTTTAAGCAGAGAATTTCCTATTTTCTATTCAAAGGATTCATGGGGTTTCTCTATGTCTTTGTAGGGGATGGAAAACCAGGAGGGTGAAAAGCCATCTGTCAAGAAGCTGGAGAAGAGGAATGATGACTCGAAGAAGCCCCAGGCCACATTGCCTTTGAGTAAACGGTACTGAGCACTTGAGTTAGATGTGACAAAGCACATGACAAGCTTTACATGTCTCTTCCCGAGGAAAATCTTTCTGGCAGAGATGACCTGTGCCAGAGATTGTTTCCTTTCCCTACAAATGCTCTATGATTCAAAATGTCTACTTTGGCCTTACGTGGAACACAGCTCCTCTGGAGGGGTTTCCATAACCACTGGGCGGCAAAAAGACACCCATTGGTTGCAGCCCAGACGATTCAGAGCAGATTCAGATGCCGTTCCCCAAAGAAGCAGTTCCCATGCATGTGGTTTGGCCTGGCTGAACCTTGGTTTTCTTACCCTCAGACAGTATCAAGTTTGAGTAGTAAGTAGCAAGGCAATTCCTGAGCAACTCTGGTCAACGGGTGCCTCAATGTGGACTTCTTGTCTTGATATTCCTGTCTTCACATAGTTTGCTTGATGGACAGCACGTTTGGCTTATTTCTCCCTGTGCTGCAATCAGCATTTCAGACAGGAATTTGGTCCTTGCTGTCTCTCCATGCCAGGGGCAGAGCTACTTGCACCTGTCATGCTCAGAGGTGGCAGGAAAGAGACCACATGCCTCACAACATAGCTAGGATCTTTCTGTGCTCATGGAAGAGACAGGTTGATCGGGACAATTGTTCCCAGTGGGTTTGTTAAGCTGTGCAGCTAGTCTCTAGGGAAGCAACCGTAATGTGAGTGTAGTGCTGGGACGTCTGGCTTCTGTTTTTATCTCTGTTACTGATTTTCTGCAGGCTTCAGATATGCCCCTGTTGATCTGTTCAGATGCATCTGAGCTACTTTTCCTGGCTGTTAATGCCTGGTGTAGAGACACTTCTGCAGAGTGATGTGTTTCCTTATTAAAATACTCACACCTCCCATATGAGGAGGCATTTAAACTTGGAAGTAGTGTCTCCCTTCCCCCACAAAGCAATGTGACCTGTGTGCCTGGGAAGCCATCTGAAGATAGATCAGATGCATCTCACCCTTGGTTTTCCTGAGTGAGCACTGGAGAGAAGGTTATTTGCAGATTGTCTGCTGTAATGATGGTCATGAGGTCCATGTTGTTTTTCAGAGCCTCATGGTTTTCTAGCTTGAAGTCACATCATCAGGAAAGCTCCTCAAGATGTTTTGCTCACAATTATCAGAAGGTAT